>NC_136489.1:82932687-82950187 GCF_053919585.1 Euprymna scolopes
CCTCTGTCTCATCCCTCTCTGTTTCTAACTCCCCCCTCTCTCTGTTTATCTATCAATCCCTTTATCTCTCTATCTCCTCTTTCTCTATTTTCCTCTTACTTTCTCTTTTCTATCTATATATCTTCCTCTCTATCTGTCCATCTCTGACCCCTTTATCCTATTTTAGTCTCCTAAATTAATTACAGTGAATAAGGCATTGTCAAAATATGGATAAATCCTATTTTAGTCACCGAATTTACTGACTGTGAGAATAGAAGTTATTTGGAAATTACTGCTACCTTGAACAGCACCAGAAGTAACTGGTAAAACCTTTCTAATTAAATTGATTTTGGCAGCCATTTGGTAACAAAATGACATAGCCTTAGCCCTTGCTGCACGAGGAATACCTGCGACCTTGCTTGCCAAGTTGAAGAATTATTTATTCTACTTTAAAACATTCAATTTTTCAAAAATCTCATCTTCGACATCTCAAAAACATCCAATATGGGGAAAAATATTGCAGAAATGCAAACTTATTGTTTAGGATGAATGCACAATGGTACGCAAAAAAAAATCCCGTGAGGCTCTTGGTCGATCCTTGCAAGGTTTGCGTGACAATGTCAGACCATTTGGGAAGGCAGTAGTATTGCTTGCAGGAGATTTCAGACAAATGTTACCTGGGTTTCTTCAATCAACACCAGCAGATGAAATAAATGCTTGCCTCAAATACTCTAGTTTTTGTTTCATGTGAAGCTATTAAACTTAACTCAAAATAAGCATGTCCAGTTGCCGACTGTTCGATCCGCACAAAAACTTTTGCATCACTTTTGGAAAATTGGGTACGAAAAATTGCCAGCTGATCAGAGTTAAGGGCCAAATTCTTTGAAAATAATAAATTTTGGAATATTGTATACCATGTTTTTGTGATCTATTCAAATATCTTTGGCCTTATTAAAGAGAAAATCAAAATGGTTACAATAATATATCCAAAAATGTAAGGAAGAACAAAGAGCTTTAAATAACGGTGTGAGATAATAATCGCTTATCTTCAATATAGATGCAAGAAAGAATTCCAAAAGAAAGATAGAAATGATGAGAAAGTGGGCATTTGTTCTGTCTAAAATGGATGAGTTTACGTTTACTATGGTTTCTATTTATTTATTTGTTTGTTAAGGATTCAAATTGTAAAAGCGATATAAATTTCCTTTTTATTGTCCATGTTATTTTTATTGAAGACTGTACTCCCAGTGTTTTCACGTCTATATAGCATTTTTGACATTCAGCAGCTTTCACAATCAAGCTTTTTTTAAGGTGCATTCCAATTTTGGCGCAGCTGATCATTTGGACTTTAAATCATAAAAACATTGTCAGACATTTTATAACAATATCATATTGAATTTAAAAAGTTTGCGACAAATTAAAATAGCCGTACAAAAACAAGCCTGAAAACGTTCTAAGGGTATCTCTTATGTACAAATCGTGCATCGTAAGATTATTTTTACAAATGGGAGAAATTATTCATTAAAAAGATTCTTATTAACTCTCGACCATCGACCATACAGTCACAGCAGGACCAGTTCTCTCGCATAGGAGGTTTTATTATCTTCCTGTCACTAGAAAAAGCTGCCATGGGTTTCATTATACAATTTAAGCTTTCTAACTAATGGAGCAAAATACTTTTTTGCTTAATTATGTTTTTTATTCATTCATTTTTTATTTTAAAATTATTTAAAAATGAACACGTAAAGAAACGCCGTTTTTTTCAAACACAATTTAGTTATTACGTATTTATTTTATTCGTTTATCCATTATTTAATTAAGGAGAGAATATAAGTAATATATCCAACATAAAATATGTAAACTACTGGATCCTCTATAAGTTCTTATTAGTTGCGACTATAGACGGGTATATTTTACAATTAATCAGAATACAATTGGCTAGTCATATCCAAAATAATCATGAAGTGTAATATCATAGAAATAAATCACAATGAGTTTGCCCTTTTAAGTGTATTCCTTCCGAAGATATTTAATGCTAAATACAAGTAACATTGTCTTATAAAGTGATATTTGCCCTTGATTCATTACTGATTTTTAAATGTTAATTGGACGCATTTTTAGAGAATAAATGTTACAAGTAAATACTCACCATTCTTATAAAGCCGAAGGGTCCTTAATACTTGGGCAAATGGCATAATAGTACACGAACACACACGCACACGTACATACACACATACACACACAACACGTGTATATATAGAGTGAAAGAGAGAAATAAAAATGAACAACCCGAGTTATTATTCATAAGTCTCGAAATAAAGACGAAACATAAGGGCACACATGACACTGTGTGTTTCTTTTTATTTCTCAATTTTGTCGGAATACTATTTCCATTATTCTCATCACAAACACACAGGCACACAAATATATGTATGCATACAAAACTCCCTAGAGATAAGAGAATCCATGATCAATGCACAATGTCTGAGTACTCATTTACATGTAATCATGATATACGAATAAAGAGATTTCAGTCTCCAAGCGGATATGATCAGCGGTGTTATGCTAAACGTTTATATAAATCGTTATCTATTGTTTGAAATATACGTGATGTATTAAAATATTTAAAAAAATACTAAATTATATGAGAATATTTTCCTAAGATTATAATATGTAGAGGAAATTTTTTAGTTTATATCAACTGAGTATATTAGAGGAAGAATAAAGTGTGTCAATTTAAAAAGAAAATACGTTAATGTACAATGCAATTTCTTCGAACTATTAAGAAAATTCGATTAATCACCTTTAGAATACTATTTAATAGGAAACACTTTGTGCTAAATCACAGAAAAAATCACGAATTTTATGCATTTGTTTTATCTTACGGAACAATCGTAGGCAACAATAAATATGTGTGATTAATTGAATAAATCGGCAACTCCGATAGAACATATAAACTTAGAACTAAGAATTGTCTTCCACATTTGCTTGAAACATGTAAAGGGAAGAAGTACGAGTTGACAGTGCATTCTAATTTATTCGTTTAAATAGGCTACCTCAGTAATTTCAATCCTTTCAACTAGGTACAGAAAAAGTATGTTAATGTTTACGTAGACATTTATATAATAGTATTAACTGTGCTCAATATATATATATATATATATATATATATATATATATACATATTTACTGCCAAAGTCACCCGCGCTTGTTACTGGGTATTGTATATATGCTCGGATGCCCGCTTCGCAGTTACCCGAGCGTACAGCAAAGACCACACCTTTCACCTTGGCCTTACAAAATAGTGTGCGCTGTGTTTAGCTCGGGCACCATAATCGTATCACGTTTGGCCATGATCACTCCAGTGGTGGGGGCTCAAGGGGAGTATATATAATCGGCTATGACCTTGTCTATAACAAACGACCTTGGAATATAATGTGCACCATCCCTAAGTTGGTGAGCCTCATCATGCTAGGTTTGCTCATGATCGAACCAGTGATATGGGCCCTAGGCAAACATTCGCAATATGTTCTACAACACTTTTACTATATGTTGTAAGTCATCGTATGCTTAGACTGTTATATGATGGACCATGAATCCCTCATACTATAATTCTAATTTTCCCATGTGCAACGGGGAAATAATATATTAATATTGCATGCAAACGTATAAGATGTAATATTTTTTACAAACCGTTAGGATGAATGGGGAAGAATTGGAGATTTAACGTGCTTTAAAGAGAGCATACGAAAAAGAGTAATGGAAAGAGTATTAAAGTGAGACAGAAGGGGCGACACATGCAGTACAGAAACATCATAAAAAGCTTTTAATCTCATATGGAAAGGCTAGGAATTTTTTTTATCAATTAGAGAGATAAAACGCGCTAAGAATAATTTAAGAGAATTGCACGAAAAATAATGGAACGCTCTAATGGATGAAAGCGTGACAAAAATACAAAAACACATTGTATGACGGACTTCAAAGGGAAATTAACAAAATGTAAGACATCAGAAAATGCATAACAAATGGCGCATTTATATTTTAATACATTGTTTCGTTGCCATTGTTTAGAGATAGGAAATCCATATGCCATAATCATGAATAAACAAGCAACCAACGGGGAAGTCTCTCGTACGCTTTTTGTGTTATTTAAACTCATCTACATAATCTATATTATTAAAAGATATGTTTCAATATTCCTAAAATGATATTTTTTCGGTTTGAGTTTCTCTATACTGAAGAGGAATCGTATATTTAAACGGTAAAAGCTAAGAACACTGACTTAAATAATATGAAATTTACGTGAAAGTAGAGAGATGAATATATATATATATATATATATATATATATATATATATATATATATATATATATATATACGCGCACCACATATGCAAGCATCCTGCTAAATGACTCTCTCGCTACTATCCATGACCAAACCTTTTAGTAGCATGCCATGTTGGTATCACGGTGAGTGTTAATTTTGTGCTCTTTGTAACAAATCCCAAGTGGAATGTATGGAAGCTTTATCTCTCCGTTAGCTAACGATAAGTTATTTTATTTTTATTACTTATTTACTTTACTATTTTTCTTTTATTTATTTCATTTCATGCATATTCTATGTTTACTCTTTTACACTAATTTTATTTTCTGAAAATAGTATAATATCTTAACATTCATTAGTCTTGTTAAATCTACTAAAAAAATCCTAAACGATCGAGTATTCCTTTATTTATTTGTTGCGTTTTCTCTAGTATAAATGGCTGCAGTTCAAGGCCTTCACCAGTTAATAGATAACATATTTGCCAGTTGCAAATAGATAATAACTCTGACCCCACATTACTGCATATGTTTCTGCTGTTTTAGTTTTTATCTAGACTGGTTTTAAACTCTTAATCTAACCTTACCATTATCTTTAATTAATATTATTATATGTATTATATTATAGGTTATCTACACTAATATTATATATAGTATATACTAGACTACCTGTTACCCGTTGGATCAGTATGTTATATTAGTTATGGAATTAATGGATGATCCTGACACTTGTGACGTAAAGAATATAGTTTTTTTGTTACATAACAGAAATAGTTCTAGGAAAGTATATTAAACTGAAAAAGAATGTGCATATATTTCTATGTGCCCCTCTGTTAATAATTGCTTATTTCTGAAAAAAAAACACATACACCCATTAAATTATAAGTTTTTTTGCCATATTATTGGTAAATGTGCACTGAGCAGTTACCATAATACTTAAAGTTAAATTGAATTTTTTTATATATCTTATATATATATTAAACGCCAATAAAAAACAATTGGGACGCTGAAAACGTACACAGTAAAACAGTTCGTGTTATTGTCGCATGGATTATTTATTTGTAACGGAAATTAAAAAAGAACATATTATCGGGGTTGTTTATTCATGTTGGTAGTGTAGAAGAACATGTATGAATGTTTTTTTTAAGAAAGGTGTATTAAAAATAGAGAATAAATTTAAAAAGAAAGAAGGTTGTGGTTAAATCGCCGTTGTAAATGCGCTTATGGTTGTCAACGGGTTAAATTAGATTTATCTGTTAGAAAATTGCGTTAAAAAAAACTAAACGTAATACGGAAATGAACGAGGTTAAAGAAAGGACGAAAGTATTAACAATTGTGTATTTGAATAATGTAAACGCGAAAAAAATCTATTAGGACGCTAAACACCTACGAAGTAAAACACTACGAATGATCGTCGCGATAATTATTTGTTAATGCACGTCTGCGCAACCGGAAGTCGTAAACCGGATGTGTGGTTTAAATGCCCGATATAAGATCATTTGAGTTTTATAAGCATATAAATTATTAACTCAGACCCGTTCTCTTAATTCAAACTTATTAAAAAGTGAGCCCATGCTTATTGTTATTCTTAATTCTAATGAAAGGGGATTATTTTGTTTTATACTTAGAAGCCAGCCAATCTTTATTTAAGCAATGTACTTAATATCTACATGATGTAACTGCTCGTCTCTACTGTGAATATTACATATTTCTATTTATATCAATCAAACACTAAGGCCAGGTCTTTTAAGTGGGGTATCCGCTCAATGTAGACCAGTGTAGTATCGTTCAGTGTTTTGTCCCAAGATCTACAGAACGAATGCGTCGGAACAGTATCTTCTCGATGCTTAGCGAGAAGTTCTTATCTTTATTCCTTTTTTATTATTCATCTTACTTTATTTCATCTTAATATATTGTCATGTCATTTTAAGCTTTTTATTTTTCTTTTACTCTCTAGTAATCATTTCATTTCTAAGCATTACAAACATGATTTCCTTTCTGTTAAATAAAATCAACCTGTTTACATCACCACGTTTTAGTCAATGTGTTTTGCTTGTGTTTTTCTTGTAGAATATGCTCTATAAAACTGCCTCAAAAGCGCATTCCCACTTTTTTATTGTTCTTTTTTCCAGCTTCTTTTATTTACATTCCTGTGATTGAATTCAATCACACCCCAAAAAACGTGTATATCCTCTCTGCTATTTTGCAAATACAAATGTGGTTTCACTGCATATGATTTACGCCTTTAGACTAGAAACATAAGTTTTTATCTATCTCTTCAAATTAAAATTAATTTTAAAAAAACCTGAGCCAACACTCCTTGTAACTCAAAATAAAATTTATGAATTTAAATAGAAGGCTTGGGGTATCTTTCTCCGTTAGAAGAAATTTATTAAGAAATACACTAAATATCTACGTTTTCTATACATTTGTATCTACTGTAAATCTATCCATATTTCTATTTATACTTAATTATAAATACTGAATTCGCCATAACTTATGCTTTACTTACAATTATATCTGTACTGAACTCTTCTTCAAACCATAGATATATCGCTACTATAGTTTATATTGGATAGATACATTTTATTGCCCCTCTTGTCATCTCAAATATTCAGAGTTCGTACATGAAATATTATTTAAGTTTCCATTGTCAACTGAATCATACCTTTCTATGCTACCATATGCTAAACTAACATATAAACAATACTTCCACTGTATATTATTCATTCCTCTCAGACCAACCAGTTTCAAATTTAGTTGCTTTCAACGCATGGATTTTAATTACAACTTCTCCAGTGACAAAGAAATGAAAAGAATAGTAATGCCGTTTTACATTTTGGGGGGGTATAACTTTCAGTAGATATATAAGCTATATTAACTAACCCCACAGATATTCATTAATCATGCAGGGTCGAAGAAATTCCTGGGTTAAGAATGAGGCCCGATGCTAACACTTTCGGTGCTGATGGACCTGTAGATCGTCTGAGATCACATGTCTCAGAGAAGGAAACTCTTAAACTAAACCTGTGGAACTCCCTCCTCGTTATCTGATGCCAAGACCTATGGGGTCGGTACCACAGATTTAGTTTAAGAGTTTTCCTATTTCAACGCCAGATATTTCTACGCCCCCCCACCCGCATGGATACTAAGAGTTCATGGCATTAATATCAAAGATAATGAGTTTCTGCTATGAATTACATTCCTCAAAGTTAGATTAAGAGATTAGGAGATATTGTTATTTACACGTCATGACAAAGAAATACTTAAGGGATGTATATGATTAACGGGCGTCGTTTCAACTTTGTTAAGTTCCAGATTAAAAGGAGGACAAAATATTATGGGCAGATTAAAAAAAACATATAAGAAAAGTATCATATAATGAGTTTCGAACTTCAAAAGTTTTTTTTTTTATGCAGAGACAGTCAACAGTACGTTTGCCCGTCCAAGTGAAAACATATAGAGTTTCTACTTAATATGCCTTTAGGTATAAGTCCAACCTTACACTAATAAGTGTCCTCTTATAGTAAATCTATTGTGAACATCTATATTGCTGTTCGACTCGCTACTTGGTATCCCTGCAACTTATGTCCTTGATAGAATCGCCATACATGAAAGTGGCACTCTGCCGTGTTTAGGGTGAAAATGTAGTAAACATCATATAACGTAGGGTGTACATTTTATGGCAGTTTAAAAATACTACTATCTATAAATATGTTATTTTTCTGTTAGTTTAAGTGAGGTTACTGATATTACTTTATTTATTAAGACTATTGTATTTGTCACAACTTGTCTTCGTATTTACTGTTCAAACATTTTATATCGATTTTCTAGTCCATGAAAATGCTTATCGACCTAGCTATTGAATCTTTATGAGTATGCCATTCTTCTCAATCAGTCTATATCCGGCTGAAAACTACAGTATTTTAGAAAATATTTAAAGTGTTTATTGCACTGGTAATTACCTTGTCAGCTATCATAAGACTGTCATGATAGACCATTTCTAACTTAGCAATTTATACGTATATTATGAAACAAATTAAACCGGTTATACCTAGGCCATACTTAATAGCGTAAGGGTTTACCGCTGTATAAATGCTGTTATAATAATATATAGTGTAATACTATTTGTGTTAAAACCAGAGTATTACACTACATTAGAAAAATTGCATATGGAAGTTACGTAATGACTATGTTGTGTCTATATTAACTCTCATTAAAAACATGAATGTGTATGTTGATTTTTAAAATATCCTTTTAATATCACAAGTCATGGTTTATAGACACCTTGCTAAATATGTTTTTATCCCGATTTTTATACGAAACAAGATGTTTCAAAAATACGCGGGAAATATTTTATGTATTTCGCCTAATATATTTATATATCGACAGGTAATTATATAAGCAGATATTTATCTGTAAATGTTCTCAGGAAAATGGTATATATTTTCGATTTTATTCACTGAGGGTGGGGTCATTTCATATTTGTATATTTAACAAAAAAATATGGCCAATACCATGGTCGCAAATGGTACATAATTATCATATAACCTACACGTTTTCTTATTTAACATTATAAATAGTTAAAATTCTAGTAAGCTAGATTCTTTCACTATCAATATACACTACTAATAAGTTGAGTTAAAAGCTGTAGCTCTGTGAAAAATTTATACATATATGTAGTATTTATTTATTGTATTGTGATTTTTTACAGAAGAGGGGAAATAATATCTATCAACGTTTACGCATTGCCTGAGGGTAAAAGGCCTTTCAGAAAGCAATAGAAAACCATCATCAATCAATTAGGATATAGCAGCCGCCGTGGAAGAGTACGCCACCGACGCTGGCAGCGGCATCGTTTAATATTTTTTTATCATTTTTTTTTCTTTTAACTGAAAATTGTCACCGATACTTATTCGAGTTATTTTTCTTGCGTTCGATCGATCATAATTGGCGGATTTTATTTAAAGTAAATGTCCCTTATAATAAGAGTTGTGAATATTAGAACATTTATTTGCACGGCAATTATATAAACAATCGCTTAGTCCTCGAGCTGTGTTCATTAAGTAAATTCGTGTTATGATAGATGAGAATGCATAAGTAGAGAAAAGTTTTACGGGCAAAATCTTCGAGCAAGAAAAACTAGTTAACTTCGATTTTTATTTATAGATTTTTCTGCTTTCTTAAATATTGTCCAAATATTGACCAATGCAATTTTCCAACTTAACGTAAAGCATTATATTTTATATGAAAAAATTAAGCTCTGTCGGATTCGGATAATAAAAAACAACTATTGAGGTGTGCCAGTAACGTGCTTACCAAAAAGGACAAGGGTTACCTGTGACACTCATCAGACTCAGTGACTTCATTATAAAGGCGTGCACCTACATGGTAGAAAGTGGGTCGGTCCGTTTTTACTGCAGGCTGATTCACGGGTGTGACCACCCACACAGATACACCCATGAATAGAAATGGCATGGCCATTTTTAGTAAAGTCATAGAGATGAGACATTTCATTGAAGTCGAAGGTGGGAAATTGTTGAACTAGTTGTTTTAATACCAGAAGGGTCAGAATAATGATGCGTGCCGAAAAAAAGAAGAAAACAACGGAAGAAAGCTTCCGCCAGCAATGCAATGTGTAAAACGAGGGAAAGAGACGCTTGCTAGAAAATCGGCAAACGTTTTCGTTTTAGATGTTCTTCAGAGCTTAAGGGCCAATAACAAGATAGCAATAAAAATATATGGTGAACACTTATCGCGTATATATGCACACAAACAGCGAAGTAGTAAGAAAGATACACTACAAACAGTTTTAAAGGGAGTCGATTGCATGTATACACAGCTGACTCCATACATGTATATAAGCTGCCACATCTTGACCGGAGCTGCTAAAACAGCCTATCCTGCCTTGAGAGAGTACAAAATAGACTTTGTGGCCTAGTGGCGGATGCCCTTTTTTTCCCCTGCGACTTCTCTCTCAAAGAAAAGACGTTGCAAACCTTTATTTTTTATCGTTATTTCCATGGTAAGTGCTTGTCCAAACTCCAATCTCTATTCCCCTCTCGCCAATCTTTCGCGAAAAACACCCGTCTAACTGAAACAACTATCAATAATTTTCCCCATTCTTTATGTGTGGCCAACTCAAAATGTAGATTCCACGAACAAAGCTTTTTCTTAGAAGTGCATGCCTTGTGAACTCCCCCGTTTGCATGTTTCCCACTTGACTAAAACTTGGATGTGTTCAAGTCGCAACAAATTTCTGATAAACCGGCCCCCTTAAGAAACACATTTTATCAAATATCCGTTACTAACGATTACTAGCATATTATCCCTTTGACTACTGTACACGCAATAACTCTTATCCCCGAGATTCCTCCGGGCCTTGATAAGTGGTTACTCCCATGTAAGAAAAGCTATATATAAGACCGGTATATAAATGAATTGGGAAGAAAACAAAGAGCAGCCTTAAATGGACGATCACGAAAAGGCCATGAAAACCCTCACACACACGTTAAAGGAAGACGCACATAGACACGCGCACATAGGCACATTATATATATATATATATATATATTATTGTTATTATTATTATTACTCAGATCTCATATACAACTACTGCTAATAATACTTCTACTACTACTACTCATAATAATAATAATAATGATAATAATGATAATAATGATAATAATAATAATAATAATAATAATAATAATAATAAGCATCTTCACTCAGAATATTCGAATGGAATTTGGCATGGAAAAGTGCACACTACTTAGCAGAAGAAGAGGAAAAGTGATTGCAATAGAAAGCATGGGACCGTCCAACTTTAAGGAGATTAGCATATTACGTGAACACAGAACTATATACATATACCTTGGTGTCCTTGTATCAGACATATTTAACCCGAGAGAAATTAAATGGAAAATGAAAAAGAATAACTCAGAAGGACGAAAACAATTCTCGAAACCAAACTAAATAGCAGAAACGTAAGAAAAGGGTAAACACATAGTTAATGTCGCTGGTAAGATACTAGCACTAATCCGAACTCTAGTGGATAAATGCGAAGAGAACTGGAACTTTGGGGGAGGGGTTTATTGCGAATCAAATGTCAGTGAAGTCTAATATCAGCTCAAATGAGAGTTTAATGGTAAGCGTCTATTTTAACAAAACAAATTTACTAAAAAAATGTTCAAATGCATGGGGGGGGCTGTTGAAAATTTACGGATATTTGTTGTCACTCAGATGTCAAGAAGCACGACAGGTTGCTTAAAAAAATATTCTTTGCTAATGCTTGGCGAAGAAGCATCTAGTGAGTAATAATAACACCAGTTAAAAGAAAATGTGATGTAAGGTGGAGTCATTTTATAAAGATATGAGCAGTATGGGCGTTAAAAAACTGGCAAATATGTTTCGAAACCTTTTAAAAAAGAGAGATTAATGTAAGATAAGCACATAATTAATATCTGAAACATTGAGAGATGCATTCATGAGAAAGAGTACCAAAATAACAAGAAAAGACACACACACATGTGTGTATGTGTGAGTGTGTGTTGGAGACGCCCCTCCATAGGATTAATGGACTATATCATGACGTTATTTCCTCTGGTGACGTAATTTCTCGGGAACGAGTACCGGTCTCCAGAGTCAGAGGTTAGTACGCAGTCCACGAGGTCGTGTGCAAACGCCCAACAGTTGGGGAATTATGTTGCTCAATCTACCTTGCGTGTAATCTATGTGAATACATGTTTCTTTCTAAAATTCCTGTGTTCTATTCGTTTTATTACCATTGAACACTATAACAACTATCAACGTAAGGATTCAGTTTCCCCACGGGTTAAGTCCACAAAAAATGAAAAAAATTAATTTGACTTCTAAAGAACTTCAGATTTACAAGGTAACAATTCGGCTTGCAATTACTTTCTAAAAATAAATTTAAAAAATAATACGAAACAGACGCAAGGCAAAGCTCTCGACCTTACCTGTAAGTAATCTTTTTGTGTCTATATGTAAATTGAAAAGAACTGTACCAAACGCATTTTTGTTAATGACGTAAAAATTAATTTGGTTGCTAATTTAAAGACGAAAAAAAAGATAAAAATGTTGACTAATATTCACTTCATAAACAATTCTAATTGTAACTTGCCTACTGTTTATTCTCATGCAAAGTTGGACATTTTTCAAATGAAAAGAACATTTTTTGCATATGCTTTTGCTGCAAAGTTTACCCAATTTTATAACAGGAGAGAACTATTTTTTTCCTTTATTTTTACTTGGACTAAAGGCAATACTTTTTCATTGAGTGGAATTTTCTGAAATATTCTATTTCTAACTATCGGTTCTAAAGTGCATTTTTCCCTCGTGGGGACCTCCCCAAACACACACAAATATAAAAAAACTAGTTATTTTGATTAACTTTCGAACAATCCAACGATTATCTTTATTCTTTTGCAACTATATTGTTTCACAGTATTTTTGTTGTTTTTGTTTATCAAGTAAAAATTGTTTGCCCACTCTCATATTAGTTTATCCCTAAGTTTTTTTTTACCAAGAAGCAAGGGATACATTGGTCCCTCCTCATACGCACACAATGTAGGAAAATACATTTTCTTTTTTATTATTTTATCTCTCTTCTCCAATCAAAAACGGAAATATTTGCGCTTGGAAAAGCCATAACAAGATGAAGGAGGTTAAAGCAGTTTAAATGCAATTTAATAATAAAGGCCCAGGAAGACCAGCGGCAGAAGGGTGTGGAAAATTTAAAAGAGCGTGATAAACACCTTCAGTTACTATTTCAAAAGAGGCAACAAGCGTTGGAGGAGAGAATACTACTCCAACAACAGAGACAAGAACAGTTATTGTTAATACATTTTTGATAGAACGGAACACAGGGACGCCACCTTTACTTTTCCCAAACTTCAATATGGAACGCTATAGAAACGTTCAACTACGAAACGCAGTTGGATTGGGCGTTTGACGCTTTCTATCGCGGATATGAGGAGCTATTCACCGTGGACTGTCAAGAGTGGAGCAATGCTAAAAAAGTCCGCCTACTTTTGAGGAAATTAGAGGCCACAGAACATCCCAAGACTCAGCATTATATTCTCCACAAGAAGACGAGTAAATTAGAATTCTCTGAAGCGGGCAAAGTTTTATCCGAACTATTCAGCCCGAATACTACGCTCTTTCATAAAAGACGGAAGTGATTTAACCTGCAAACAAGCAACGACGAAGGAAACCTGACCTTCGCGTCCGAAGTAAATAAACACTGCGATGATTTCCGTCTGACTGAATCATCGGAAGATAACTTCAAGTGTTTAATTTTTGGTGCAGGGTCTCATTTCATCCCAAAACGCTGAAATTAGATGACGTGCCCTCTCTAGTCTTGAGAGCGAACAGGGCCTCACCCTCCAGGAGTTTACCGAGGATTGTCAACGGATAGCCTGCGTAAGGAACAACTCAGACTCCTCGAGAAGTCAAGCACAACATTCATTAGAAGGACAACCTTTAATACGGAAAAAATATTCACCCTGAAAAAGCAAAGCTAGAAGTAAGACAACTCAGGCTACACCTATTAACTACCACCCAGTAACAAGAACCAGATCCATTTCAAGCCCGTGCTATCGCTGCAGCGGGAGAAATTGGTCGATTCTATAATTTTACAAGGATAAGTACTGCAACGAATGTGGCAGGAAGGGATACGAAGCGATCTAGTGGAGGAAGAACAAGGAAAATAACAGCGTCCGACAGACAAGATCTGGCTTAGATTCGGATAAGAACCAGCACAAATATGTCACAGTTAACATCGCAAATAAAACTGATCATCTACAATTGAACTCCGGATCAGACCTGCCAATCATAAACCTTAAGACTTGGAGACGGCTAAGGAAACCAACCATGCGGCAGATGAACCAATCAGCTCGAGCTCTCACAGGTGATAAGTGGAATTTGAGTGAAAGTGTATATACATAAGACATCCGAAAACCTCGTCGGTACGTATTGGATGGGGCGATTTGAATTGTGGGACTAACCTATGAATACATTCTATCATAGGGTAGAAGGCTCGTCTACGATCGGGCAACAACTGAAGGACGAGTTAAAAGTGGAATTTCAAAATTATTCTCACCAGAACAAGGAAAATATATAAAGGCTATAGCAAGATTTGTACTAAAAGAAAACACAACACGAAACGACATATTTGCAGAAACAGAGAAACGAATCGACATATTTGCAGAAACAGAGAAAATCGAGAAGGGATTAAATCGGCTAGCCGGATAGTATCGAAAGTAAGCAGTAGTGATTGGGCAGCCGCAACCGTACATATGACCAAGAAGATAAACCAGATTCGTGTATGTGCGCATTGATCCACGGGTCTGAACACAGCCCTTCAAGATTACCACTATCCACTCCCCACACCAGAGAAGATATTCAACAAATTAAACAATGGTAAATTATTTTCTAAGGTAGATTTGAGCGACGCATATTTGCAGATCCACGTCGAGGGGGAATGTTCGAAACTCTTCTCTATAAATACACACAAGGGACCCTACAAGTGTGAAAGATTAGTTTTCGGAGTGAATGTCGCACCTTCGATTCTCCAGCAGGCCATGGACGCCATGTGGGGTAGCCTCCATTTCACTTGAACCTACTTGGATGATATTGCCATAGCCAGTAAATCCACAAATGAGCACCGACAACACATACATTAAATTTTCGAAAGAATTCAAAGTTTCGGTTTCAAAGTAAAAGAAGATAACTGCGACTTCCTGATGAAAGAAAAACGTTATTAGCTCACATTATTGATGAAGATAGTAGACACCCCGACCTGGAGAGGGCGGATCCATAAAGGACATACCTACTCCCACTAACGTGCAAGCATGACGAAGCTGAGACTGGACTCCAGAATGCCAGAAGACGTTTGAGAAGATCAAGTAATTTTTACTTCAGGTCCAAGTTTGAGAATAACAGTAGCGTGTGGCGAAAGCTCATTTGGTGTGTGAGCTTGCATATTTCATATAATGCATAAGTGTACAAGAAAACCGATCGCATATGCGTCAAGGACGCTACTTACGACCGAAAGACAGTACTCTCGAATTGAAAAAGAAACCTTGAGTATTTTATTCGCTGGGGCAGAGTTTCATAGGTATTCACCCTGCAGAAAATTTACATTGCACGCGGATCATAAGCCGTTGCTTACGATTTTTTGTTCCAAAAATGACTTACACGCATATACGGCTAATAGACTGTTGAGATGGGTGACACTATTACGAAATTATGATTTCCCCCTACTGTACTTGTCTTTTAAAGAAATTGTCCATGCGGGATAGCCTATCAAGTCTGATACCATGGAAAGCGGTCTGCTTGAAGATTCAATCTTTGCCATTCTTCGGACGGACGCGGAAATAAAAACGATAATAGGCAACACAACCAGAGAACTCCCTGTGCCCCTACCGGAGATTAAAAGGGAAGCAGACAAGGATGACTTCATGTGTGACATAAAAAAATAAAATCGCCATAAAGGGTAATGTTCCGGGAGTATTTAGGATTAGGGCGATAGAGTGGTGATTCCAAATGCATCCAAAAACGAATTCTACGGGATTTTCACACAGGACATCGTGGGAAAAATCGTATGGAGAGTTTGATGAGGAGCTATGTCTAATAACCTAAAATGAACAAGGACATAAATAAAAGGATAGACTCGTGCACAGGCTGTGCCCTTGCGGCTAGATCACCATATACTACGTTTAAACCTTGGCCGATGTCTGACTAGCAATGGTCTAGGGTGCACATCGGTTTTTGCGGGCCCGCTCTGGGGCAATTATTACTTAATCGTAGTCGCCAGTTACAGCAAGTGTCCTGAGGTATTGAGGTGCAGAAGACTGGCAAATGGAATGACTATACATTTTTTTTACATTAACTATTCGCACGTTTAAGTGTAATCGATTGCATCGTAAGTGATAATGGAACCTAGTTTATGTCTGCGGAGTTCAAAAGTTTTTTTGTGATAGGGTCTAAGTTAATCATATCATCACTCCCCAATAAAATCCAATGTGATAGGGTCTAAGTTAATCATATCATCACTCCCGAATAACATCCAATGTCGAATGGACAAGCGGAACGCTTTGTGAACAGTCTTAAAAGAGCATGTAATAAGGCATCAGGGTCCCCAACAAATGAAGAAATTCCAAAATTCGAAGACGTGTAAAGGATTACACCCAACCCGAACACACCAACAGTAGGCTGACCTGCAGAAACGATATTTGCGCGGAAAGTGAAATCCGTTTTTGAAAAGACCCTACACAAAAACTGTAGGCTTCTAGTGACAACTGGTGTACCCAGTAAACGTTTCATGTCAGGTGAAAGCGTGTTTTTCAACAGTTATAAAAACACACACATCATTCTGGATGGTGAATTCAATTACTAAGAGAGTCCGTGACATGGTATATATCATCCAAGGACCAACATATACCCACAAACCTCACCAGAACCAACTAGTAGATGTCGATCACTTGAAACCATTGGAAGATGGGCCGATAGAAACGGCGGCCGTTCCGTAAGAGAAAGGTTACCGAGCTATTGATGGTAAACCCTAAAATGAGGAGGTACCGACAGCTTTTACGTACAAAAAGCTTGGGAGGCGTGTTGGATACGCCTCTTCATGGTATTAATGGACTCATTGCGTCACTCCGTCTGATGACCTAACTTCCGGGAACGAGTACCGGTGCCCGGAGTCAGATGTTGGTATGCAGCCAAGGAGGTCGTGTTCAAACGCCCAACAGTTTAGGAATGGTGTTGTTCAACCCACCTTGCCTGTAATATATGTGAATACATGTTTGTTTCTAAAAGTCCTGTGTTCCTATCATTTCATTACCATTTATAACCATAATAAAAATAATAATAATAATAATAATAATAATAATATATATATATATATATACAACGTTTTGTTAGAATGTGCTACTTTGCAATATTATTTATTTTCATTTATGTTCAATTACAGAGTATATTTTATGAGCGAATATTTTTACGCAATTAACCTATCAATCAGACATTTTTCTAAGATTTAACCTTTTTAATTTTTTATGCATATAAAATTCCTCATGTCTACGCTAATAAACTGGAAAAAATAAACAACTTGTCGAAATACTGCTTAATCTAATACTTGATTTTGAGAAAGTCTGGTCTTTATAGTTTGCCATAGCTC
>NC_136489.1:82955187-83120187 GCF_053919585.1 Euprymna scolopes
GGGTTATTCTTATCTTACCAAGGTATTTCATACTGTAAACAGAATTGTTCTATGGACAATTCTAGGAAGGTTGAGAAAGCAATGTATCGAAAATTCTAGGAAGGTTGGGATAGTCACTTTAATGTCTACGGAAACACAGAAGCTCCCCTTCGACGATGATATGCAGGGTATCATGGATTTGTTTACGCAAACCTTCAATTCTTTTAGGGAAAATATTAGCCTTAAACAGAATAAAGTTATGTTCACCCCTTCCCGTGCTAATTTGTACGCGCAACCAAATATTTTTGTCAACAACCAAAGATTTGTTGTAATTAAAACCTTCGTGTATTTGGGTAGCACTCTTGCTACAAGCGGAAAGCTGGACGTTGATATCACCACAGGATACATTGTGTCACTATGACTTTTACTAGCGTTGAGAGGTTAGTTTGGTTTGACAAAGTATACACCTTCGTAAAAGATTATTATTTACAATCTTGTATTTTACAATTTTTACTTTACACTTCAACAGCCTGATACGGATATCATCAGTATTAATGATGGAGTCCCTCAGGGGCGCTTACTGGGCCCACCTCTCTTCCTGATTTACATCAATTATCTCCCAAAACGCATACTTAAACCATTCATGGACATCTATGCTGATGATACAACCGTCTATGGCAACACATCAAAGGCCGTAAATGACAAAGTTCCCTCTGATTCGCTCTCCTCTGATCTTGAGCGCGTGGTACAGTGGAGGAAGATGTAGCCTGTTACTTTTAATGCTCCTATCTTTACATAATCAACGCTCTGATTCCCATCTGGCATAAATTGAAATGGATGGCTTTCGTCTAAGGGAAGCCTCATGTCTTGATAAGCTTCTGGGCTTGACCTTTACTCCTGATTTGAAATGAAACACTTACATCAAGACTGTTGCCAAGGTCGCTGGGAAAATGATAGGATCCTTCTACCGCTCCATAAGATATCTCACTGCTGATGCAATTCTCTCTATATATAAAATTCAAGTACGTCCAAGGATGGGGTACTGCTGCCACATCTGGGTAGGCGCTGCTAAAAACAGGCTATCCTGCCTGGACAGAGTACAAAATATTCGTCCTTGCTTAGTGAGGGATGCGCTTTTCTCTTCCCTGAAACCTCTCTCCAACAGGAGAGACATTGCGAGCCTGTCTATATTTTATCGTTACTTCCCTGGCAAGTGCTCGTCTGAGCTCTAATCCCTGGTCCTCCCTCGCCAATCTTTCACGAACTTTTGAAAGATACTATAACATACATGTAGTTGGCATTCCATTTACAAACGTTTATGTTATTGAATTAAAATAAGATCAACTGCACTGTCCCATGACCATATTACTGCGACATGTTGATGAGATAAGAATAGTTAAAAAAATTGCTGCAATTATGTAGGCTGAGATACAAGGACACTGAGGATTTGGAGCTTTGATATTAAGTAAAGTCTGTTTATTAGAACGTTCAACTTCAATGTAATTATTTGAGTACGTTGTCACAATATCATACGGATGTGTGTTTTCTTTTTATAATGTTCAACAACTCTGGAATTTCTGCAGGTTTTGCTTGTCTTTATAACGTTTTTTTGTATATGAGATGAACCTTAATCATTTGGAACCTATTCGAATACATGTTGTATATAAAACATAGGACACTCGTTAAATTTCGCGATGTAGTGTTTATCATAACTACTTAACGTGCGAAAGATCGCGAGTTCGAAAATCGCCGAAACATAAAAGGAGATTTTATTCGTATTGAGTTTTGTAAGGCTTCTATTTTAATATACATATACGTATATAAATTATTTACGAAAAAAACAACAAAAAACAAAAAGCATAACATTTATGAGGTGTCAGTCTATTTTACATGAGAATAAATAATTTGTCTCAATTTGATTATATGGATCCAATTCACTATAGTTCTTTGTAATAATAAATATTCTCAAAGGCAGAAAGACACACTCTACTATAGCTGGATGTTACCTCACTGAAAACGTGAAATTACAATAAGCACGAGGGCAATAGCAGTTAAAGACTTGAAACGTTGTTAGAATTTATTTTAACAAACAATATCAACGCATTGTAACTGGTTTAAACACAATTCATCTTTCTCACGCTGGAATATAAGTCCAGTAAGGAACTGCGACAGTCTATAAAATGTTGCGTCGAAGCTTAGTTCGCTTGTGATGAATCTATTTCTGAAATATAAATAAAAAAATATAAACTTGTTGTCGTTACTGTAAAATTTGATCATGCACATCGTACAGTCAATGTTGAATTTGTTAAAGCTATTAGCTTTGTCATGAATCATTGAATAATATCCCTTTATGACACAACAATACGTTGACTTTCCAACAAATAACATAAGGCGTTTTAGTCGATTGTATAATTATTGACTTAGAATCTAGTGATTTTCCAACGGGCGTTGTTACGTACGAGAAAGATGTGCAATATGTATTTGATAGACTTTGATCCTTACAAACGGCTATACATAATAGACAATGAGCCAAAAAAGACGGAGTTAATTTGCAACACTTCCTTCTCCCAAACGAATAATAATAATTATTTTGAGTCAAAAATATAATAATATAAGAGAATACATCAAAACATCGAACCGTACGATGCTCAAAATAATTTGGACCTGATAGTGATAGACAAAAGAATGCATGTATAGCTAACAGCATTGTTCAGAAAATGTACAGCCTTGCTCTGCTGTTTGTCATAATTAAAAGCAATGCAAACAGAACTTGCAAATCCAGAAATGTAAACGATTGATTATCCATGACACTGAAAGTATTGCTGACCTTAAAGAATCGACTGGGCGTGTTTTAAATATTGTACAACAGCAAGTCATAGCATTTTGGAAAGTTTTATAAACAATTGACTGTCAGTGCCAAACAACTATTACATTTTGAAAGGAATTAAAACACGGAATTTTTTTCGCATGCACAACATACATTGCCACTAAAAGATGGGGAATTTACATGCACCTTTAAAGCTGTCTTTGTATTTTTAAATATACCGAGTGATAAAAATGCATGTTGAACTCAACACTACCGATGGTCGCCATCAATTTAAGATGTTTGCTGAAAACTAACTCTTCAGTGGTCAAACATTGTAACAGATGTCAAGAAATTACTGATCACTTATAAAAAGCCACTTAAATTTTTGTCATTGACATGAAATATTTGTGGGTTCAGATGAATATATTTTATTTGAAAATTGCACTTCTCGCCAAACTTATGCGGAAATTATTGATTTCTATTAAAAAAATATATTGGGCATACACTCCAAATCAATAGCAGTTATTCTGCTCCATTTTATTAGAGTCGATTTCGGGCATTATACTTATATTGTTGGAAATTTTATTGACAAGAAAAATATTGTCGATGAAACTTATATTTGCAAAAATGCAATGTTTTCTTTCCAAAATTGTCAACATCGTTGACATCATTTTTGAAATATGGAAAATTAAAAAAAGTGACAAAAACATGCAACATATCAATAAAAATAGCAAATTATGGCGTGCCTTCTTAACCGACCATCACCTCAGCGTGGTATATGTGTGTAACTTCAATCCTGCAGGCAAACGATGACTCTGGTATGAAACATTATGAATTCAACAATATCATTTTTTGTAAATATTGCATTAAGTAATAACTTTTATGTGATTCTGAGCATGTTTTATTAATTTATAAATAAAATGCTATATCTTTTTTTTTAACTTTTTTAATAAATATAATTTTAATAAGTAAGGTATAATTTGGAAGAATATTTCTGATTGAAATAAAAATATTTAATAATGTGCTTATCTGGAAAATTATTATTAATATATACGTATATATTCACCCACACAACCACACACTAAAAGTAACACGATATATATATATATATATATATATATATATATATATATATGTATGTATATATATGTATATATGTAGTAATTTAGTAATTTAGAAAATATATATGACGATTAAGCTACACTGAATATTTCGCGTTTCATCCACTCTAGGACACCTCAGGCTTATGCACATAGACCTGAGGAGGCCTAGAGTGTATGAAACGCGGAATATTCAGTGTAGCTTTATCGCCATATATATTTTATAAATTACTACCTTACTCTACCTATGTATTGAGCACTTTTGAAGTAAATACTTAAAGTTTACGCATGAATCTATACTTTCGTATATTAATTTTAGGTGAGTAAATTAAGTAGTTATATATATATATATATATATATATATATATATATATATATATATATATATATAATCAGCTATGTTTGTAGGCATAAGTGGAATGTTACTTTTTACTTCAAGACGTTTAAATTTACTGGAAAATTTGATTCTTTAAAGTCAACATGATAAAAATATCAATACTTTTTATCGATCAAGTCCAATCCGATTAGAACATTTTCGTTTTTTTTTTATTAAGACGAAGAAAAATCATATAAACCAATTTAAGAAAAAAGAAAAAAATGTCCACTTCATTTGCAATTTTTTTAAAACTCATTATTTCAATCGAGATGCTTCTAAATCAGTTTCGTAATTGTAGTATTGGAGATGCAGTCACTTGCAAACATTGAACTCCCACCGTCAACCTACAAAATGTGTACACGCACACACATTGATAATTTTATAACTATACACATATGTGTGTGTCTATATCATCTTCTGTGTGCACGTTAGGATATATGTGTATATGGATGTATGCTTTGATTTTATTATTTTGATTATTTTTACAAACTATATTAGCCTATTTAAATTATATATCTGCTGATTACATGATTTCTATTAATGTATGAACGATGTAACATATCCATACGTTTCAGCTTACGTTTTGTCGCAATGAAAAACGCAATAAGGCTTTTAGATACATTATACATTATCGCATAACTGTTTGTTTAAATAGTTCTTAAAAGAGTTTACAAGTAACACATGAGTAGCTAGCCGATTCTATTCTTGTATAAGACAAATAGAAACTTTATTTATTTAGCGTACATACTCTATGTCGTTTTATTTCGAATTCAAGAAACATGTTTACAGATTATACTTATTTAAATGAGGAGAATAATCAATAGGGAGTTGTGATAATTTCACAGCTGCAGTAGAAATAACTGTTGATTTTGTTTTATCTTATAATTATTTCTTATTAAAGATATATCAAAAGCATTGAAATTTCCTTTAGTCTCTTATATTTTTAAATAAACCATGATACATGACGTACTTTAAATATCACATAACCAATTTTTACAGTATAATTTAAAGCACAAATTTACAAGTTTAAAATAATGTTAAGGAGAGCATTATTACAAGATAAAAAGTTATCGCTTACAAAAGGAACAGAATTAAAGTAATGGTTCAGCGCAAAAGAGATATCAGTTTAGCCATCTTTTTATCCTGCGTTTAGATGATCGGGTCATCTTATTCATGAAAAATGGGAATAGTAGATTATTAAATATTCACACATTACATATTGTATATATATACTACTAACTTAATATTCGCATTATGTTTTCATCTTTTACACTATTTTTTAAAAATAAATATTATATTCCGATCGGATAATTTATAACGCAGAAACCGTGACACACGTAGGCTTAAATCACTGTGATATTGATATAGAAATAATATCGGAAACATAATCCACGACACCAAATTTGAAATTATCGATCATAAAGCGAACTTATCAGTCCCTTTATTTATCGAAATGTAAATAGAATTCGGTTTTCATTATTTTAATCTAGTGTATTATCCAAGGTCATGTAAAAATATAATTTAGGTTTATGATATATAATTTGGTTAAAAATGCTTCGTGATCTGTAACACGCTTCATCAATTTCCATGATAATACTTTTGTTTGGGTTTATGAAAAGTTCATATACCTCACAACAATCATGCTCCCTTAAAAGTTTCCGTGTAAGGTTTATTTCAATTTTACAATTATTTGTAGAATTAGTTTAAATTTGATGTACATAAGCCAATCATTATTATATTTTTGACAGTAGCTTGGCATAATTGTTTAAAAAATATTACTAGATCAACTCCGACAGTGAACGCGCCTAATCTAATTGTACCGTCATATTTCGTATTTTTACTGTTATTTAGGACTGAATCAACATGATATATATATATATATATATATATATATATATATATATATATATATATATATATATATATATATATATTTATATATGTGTGTGCGTGTGTGTGTGTTTGTGTGTGTGTGTGTAAAAGTGTGTCAAACTTATATTAAATAAATTAATGTTCGTTTAAGTTTGAGTAAACAAAACATTTTGAAATAAGAGTTTTACAAGTTTTCTATTCTTAAATGTATAGAGGGATTAAACAAGCGAACACTTAAGTCGTTTAATAAAACTGTTTCTCTATATCTGGTTTTACGTTGAATTCTAATTTCTGATTTTAACTGCACTATTACCATCTTATTATAATTAATTAAATATCATGATGTCTATTTTCGTGTAAATCCTCAAATGGTTAAAATTTCCATTGAAGAGTTCTCCGGCATCAGCTGACAAAATATATAACATCTCATTTTTTCGCTTTTTGTTTGTCACATCCTAACTAGTGAAAGTATCATTTTTATTTGATGCAAATTAGCAATATATATATATATATATATATATATATATATATATATATATATATATATATATATATGTGTGTGTGTGTGTGTGTGTATGTGGGTGTGGGTGGGTGTGTGGGTGTGTAATTGTTGCACCAGACAGCCAACGTCGAATCTTACAAGAGATATGAAAACCAAAAAAAGCAGCCATGGGTCTAGTGAGCTGCGACATTGTCTGGCTGAGGAAGTACTTATATATTCTCCCACATTCGAAAACTATATATATATATATATATATATATATATATATATATATATATATATATATATATATACAATTTCTCTTTATATAAGAAGTTCTTGCTACACAGTTATGAGCATGTTTCGGTCAAGTAGAGTTTAGTAACTAAACACCTCTTCAGGAAACAAACGTTTATTTACGAAAGCGGAATTCAAAATGAAAACCGAAAATCAAATTTCAGCATACCGAAGGCCGTTTTTTTTTTCCTTTTTTTCTGCGTGGGGAAGACGGTTGATTAGGTGCGCATTCGTTAGTTTATTTGTTTCCCTATTTGTTTATTAACTTATTTTCCGTGTCTTCTTTCAGTCATTCCCTGTTTGTGTTAGGGAATCGTGTTTGTAAGGTCAAGCTTGTAAAGTAAGAGCGATGTAGATGTTATCATAAACAAGGATATAGCTTGTCTGGTTGCCCCCCCCCGCCTGTCTGGGTTGGTTGTTTCAAATTCCTTTTTATTATCTGTTTTTATTTAGTATTCCTCTTTGCTAAAAGATTCAACTCAGATCTATTGACCATTTCATTGGCTTCTAGTGAACGGTTGAATGAAGGAAGGGGTTGGGGGCGTAAGAAAAAAATGAAAGAAATAAAGGAGGGCTGATCGAATGGGGGAAAGAAAAATAGAAGAAAAGAGAGGAAGGGTGGGAGGGGGCATCGTTTGTCTGATAGTGGTAGTTTGTTTTTTAAATTTATTATAAACAAAATCGTTTTTATTTATTTTTTATTTTTATTTTATTTAACCACTTAAATATTTATGCCCATTTACTTTGTTTATTTAATGTTGCTTTATTAATTGGCGTATTTGTGAATTTGTTATTAAAACATTTATACAATGATAGTAATTGCAAAGCTCAGAATATATGTTATAATTAACCTTATGATTAACCTTTATTTCATTGGTTACCCTACTTTTGAAAAATCTTTTGAAAAATAGCAACTTCAAGCTATATATATATATATATATATATATATATATATGTATATATATACATATATATATACACATACATACATATATATATATGTCTTATGAGTTGCATCTATATGTAAAAATATAAACACATTTATGCAAGAAGAAACTAATACGTGCAAAAGCTATTTTCTTACTTTGGTTAATTTAAACTTCGGCATTGCGCATTTTATTCTGTATTTGTGTGTTAAAATGCGAATCTAAATATAACATTTTAACGGTTATATTTTTTACCTTTCTGATGGTTTTATATTAAAATATTGACGGGATTTTTCTGCAATGTATTAAACTACTAATAGAATTTAATTTGTTAAAACTTAGTAAATAACTCATTCAAATGCATTATTCCTACTACTTGCACGTATCTAAATATAAAAATGATGTTTTTCCTTTCCATGAAAAGATAATACGTGCAATTTGGCGTGTTTTCATGATTACAACGTTAGTTTAATACAACATACAAAAAACCATTCGTCACACATTAATCAGAAACGCTATAGTCTATTGGAAAACTTCCGGTAATCTCGCCTTTTTGCGTATTTGTCTTTACCTAATCGTGATGTCATCGATACGTTATCAGATGTTGTATCTCAGTGGTGAGATATAAGTAAGATAGACAATGTTTATCGGAAATAACGTAAATAGAGCAATTTAAAGAGATAGTTGCTCACGTTTAAAACATTTTAAAAATTTTAGCACACTGACTCGATGAAGTTTTATGGAATAATTCATTATTATATTTTAGTAAATTTCTAAAGAAAGTGAATTCATAAAAATTGCTTTTAATGACATATATTATAGAATAATGTGAACGACAATTTTTTCAAATATAAGGGAGTAATTTTAACAAGAAAAAAATAAAGATAATCACTTACAATATTAGTCCAACATTAGTCTAATATAATATCCAGTTATTGTGTATGTGAATGATAATTTTGCTATACCACATACCGATTGGATTGCTTTTTAATAATTATGTAGAAAAAATATTTAAAACAAGTAACCTTGCGTTTATGTTTGAGCTGCAATTACCAAAATTAAAGGGTGATCACATAATAAAAAGAGTGTATTGCAGAAAAAACCTATATAAATAAAAGCGAAAATGTATGTATGTATGTATGTATGTATGTATGTGTGTGTATTTTTATGCATGCTAAAAACTTTTGACAGACAGAACAAACATTCTCAAATTTGGTATCATATGAAAGCCCGTTCTTCGCCCGACAAATATCGAAAAATTGGCCAAAATTCACCCTGAAATCAGCACTTTCTACAGGGAGGGGGTCAGTAAAAACCGTCCTCTCATGTGGAATCTGCTTCTACTCATGCGTCATAAGACATCGTAACCTGATTTAGTTAAAAGATTTTTAAAAATCACCTAATTTCGTGTACGTCGTCTTAGGTCAGTTGGTTAGAGCGCTGGGTCATTATCTAAAGGTTTTAGGTTCAAATCTTGAATCGGTTGAGATGAATTCTTTTTTTCGATTTTTTAAATTTTAATATTTAAGCAGGGTTATGTAAGACATTTTCCAGGTAACGTTTGTTTTCTGGGTTTTTTACTTCGCTTATAATTAGTTTTTCATTAACACCACCACCCCGACCGACCACAAAAACCCAGACAACGCCGGTTACCCACCAATTTTTTTTTTAATTTTAATATTGAAACAGGCTTATTTAAGCCATTTTTCACGTGTTTTTTTGGGGGGGGCAGATATTTTAAAGAAGTTTTAACGTTCGTTTTTCTGTTTTCTTTTTTGTTTTCCCGATTTTTACATTTAACATCGTTCGTTTGCCTTACGCTATTTATTTTGTGTTTTTTTTCGATTTTTTTTTTATTTTTTGTTTATTATTTAAAAAAATATTTACTTCGCTAATTCTTATGTTTTGATCACCCCCCCCACACACACACACACCGCCCGGTACCCCCGCTTTATTTTTCAGATGTTTTAAAGAGTTTTAACGTTCGTTTTTCTGTTGTTATTATTTTTTTTTTTAGTTTAGATTTTTTTTACTTCGCTTATGCTTTTGTTTTGAGTAACATCCCCACCGCGGCGGAGCACACACCCCTCCAAACAGTCGGGTTACGCCGGGTACCCACTCCCGGTAGTACAGAGATAAAATAGAAAGTATGAAGTTGCCGAGCCAGGTAAAAATAATGAGACTTAGTGACTGGCGCCAATGTTTTACTATAACTCAATCAGCAACAACAATATAAGTGAAGTTAAATAACATTATTATAAATATGAATAACCCCAAATATGGGAATAACATCGTAAAACTGAATTTTAATATTTAGTATCCGTGTTATTGTGTGAGACGTTCTGAACGAGAAGTCATTCATGGTAAAATTGGAGCACAATGCTGAGCAACACTCTATTTTATAAGTTTTGTGTAAGTCCAGTTGCAATAAGATTTTCAATACAATTAGGAAATTCTCGAATTTAGCGACTATTGTCATATATAGGAACGCTATATCAGTAAGTAGATTTTTTTTTACAAGAATAAATTAAAGCGATAGTTACATAAGTGCAACATAGGATAATTAGACTACAAAGGGCCATGGCATCTATGTAGGAAGGATGGTCAAGTGTAACACACTCTAGTGAAAAACCGTTAGAAATGCAGGTGTTGAATTATATTATATAGGAATTACATAAAATGTTCGCGTGATTGACCAAAAATTCGAACGGTCGGAACTGGGAGGCGGTAAGCTGAGTAAGGTCTAAAATCTAGAGATAATATAACCGAATATTACGTATGTCTTAAATTAAAAGACTACTTACGAAAATCAGGTAAAACATTATTTATCTTCTCTTTCCACTCTAAGTCAAAAACTCTGAACTAAACTTTTAATACTTTGTTCGGTCGCATGATTCGATGAGTCTACAGGTAAACAGAAGCTCGTAACCACGGAGGGAGATAAACGGTTACGCATGAAATAAAGAAAATAAAGAAAACACACCGATCATGTACGTATGTAAAAATATTTTTTTGTGTTTGGTGTTTCTTGATACTCTACTAAGAATAAAAAAAAACATAAGAAGAAGTAAGTTTTAAATAAACATGCAAAGTTTCCAATAAATTTCACAAATTTCAATGTTTACAAATGCAAAAACGTGGTGATTTATTATGCTCAAATAGCTATTTCATATTGATCGGAGAATTTCAGTTTACTACAATTATTTTATTGGTGTACCTGCATAAGTCAATTAGTAGATGTCTGTGTGTGACTGTCCGTCTTTGTGAAAATATTCAAGTAAGAAACTCTTAAATTATTGGTCACATAACATTGAAAGTAGCAGGAAATTGTTATCATACACTACGGAATGTTTGTAACTAGGAAACTCTTAATTTTGATGAATGAATAATGCATACATATATGTTGCTAGCAAAAACGTTCAGTTCTACTTGCTGAAATTTTTTTATAACATTTACCCTCGCGCCAATACATTTATACCTTGAATTAATTATTTGTTAATTGACACCTTAGTCATTTATTTAACAATTTCAAAATCAGTACTATATATGAGGCATACTATGCTATTCAACGGGCGATTTTCTGCGTAGAAATTAATATCAAAACTATATGTATGAAAAATACATTTTAGCGCATATTCGAACAGAACAAGTTTACATGGGTGATCATGAGTTAGTGTACATTTGGAAGCCATAAGAATAAAAAAATAATCACTCTTAATAAAAAAAACATTAACTTATGAATGAGGTTATTTAGAGGAAATTAAAATAATAAATGAGTAATGTTATATATATATATATATATATATATATACATATATGTATATATGTATGCACATATATACATATATATATTTATTCTACAATAACATTTAAATTATTACGCTTTCATATTTTATTCAACCAGATTTCGTATTTTTTCATGAAATACCGATTCCTTATGTGTTATTATATTTTAATAAATATGTAGTAGTGATTTAAACAACATAAGAAGCAGTATGAGTTTAATATTATCCGCTAGTATTACACTTAAAACATTTTACTATATAGCGTCTGGTCTAAGGGCACATTTAAATATGCATAAATTAAAGACATATACAATCCGGTTAACTAGGCTTGCCAATTCTAATTGTATAATCCTGTCTCTTTAGCTAGCCATCCTTCTCCTTAACTCCAAATCGAATATATTCAACTGGGCTGAATACCATATATCACGTTTCCTGTAGATAGGTACAAAAATAACAGGAGACCTTGGTAAAAAACCTTCCACGGATGAGAATGTTTTACTCTACATACAGCTCAAAATACTAGGCAATTATTATCTATGTAGAAAATATACACACACCGGAATTTGCGCAATAGTAAAATGAAACACATCATGGAATAAGAACAAAAAAAGAACGAATATGGTATCAACTAAATATGTGAATTAACAATCCCTTCTACCGGCGATTTTATGTTTTGTGTTCATTTCTTAATATACCTAATATACCTGTATGTTTTATTCATATAAAATTATTAGACTGGGATTTTCATTTCAACATCATCGAAACACAAACCTATTCGATATATATATATATATATATATATATATATATATATATATATATATATATATATATATATACTTGCAATACCCCCCTCGTTGTCCGGGTTCAAAAACAGCCTACAGAAAATGGACACTGATTTATAAAAGTATGATAGCTTATGAAAAGGAAGGGTTGTAAAGAGATAGCTTCGAATTTGGAAGTAGCAAAACGAAAGCAAAATATGATGAAAGTAAAAATAGATAAGCCCCATAATTTATTATACCATACCTGTTCACACTGAAACTCTTATCACAATATTCTGTGGATATATATTATAAAACCTTGTTAAACTTTGTGACATATTTCCATTCTATGGAGGTCAGGCGCGAACGTACCACCCCATAATTTTTTTATACCATGTTTCTTAAAACTGAAACACAATTATCAAAGTGTACCTACGAAGATAGATATGAAAAGTTTTATTAAAGCTGGTCCCTATTTCCATTCTATGGAGGTCAAGCGCGAACGCCGACCCCACAATTTTATTATACCATCCCTATTAAAGAAAAAACATACTTATCAAAGTATTATTATGCACATATATACCAAAACCACTTGAAAACCTGATTTTTTTAAATTTTTTATTTTTTTTATTTCCATACATTGTGGACCAGGCGCGTACGCAGACCCCACAATTTTAGTGAATCATCAGTATGCCAGATAAAACATTCTGATTCCTGTGTCTCGATACATGTTCTATCATTATATGTGAAAAGTCTTCTATAATAGTCAACCATATTGAAGCTTATTCGTGACCAGACACACAGAGACTTTCAGCTTTATGTTATATATATATATATATATATATATATATAAAAGTGAACTTGTCTGTGTATATGTATGTCTGTGTGTGTGGACACATTTCCCTACGCAATAACGTTATCAATTTTTAGTCTACAGACTCGAAATTTCATATACAGCGAAGTGAGATTTGCAAAAATCTTTGGGATCGGTTTTCGGCCAGAAATGTGGCTGTTAAGGGGTCTAGGTTCAACGATTTGACTTTCGAGAACTCCATCAATCTCCTCCGGCCATTGTTGGTCTAAACACTTAAAATTTGAGATATAGATTCCTTGGAAATGGATCCAACTTAATAACTTGCTTTCAGCCCCCCCCAAAAATAAACATTAAGCGGTCATAATAGGGGTCCAAGTTATTAAAATAATATACCTCTGCGGTCTCTACCAAATTACTGAGACACTTTCTGGTCTAATCATTTGAAATTATACATAAAGGATATTCAGAGATAGGGCAAGCTTTTTCATCGGCCTGGGTCGAACATTTTTGTTGACTAATACATAAATGTATGGATGCATGTACGTATGTATGCATGGATGTTTGCATGCCTGCCTAAACTTTCCATAGAGGCGACGGAGTTTCAAAAGATCAGTATTGCTTTTAACTTCGACATTTCAGACGACAAATTTCGAAAATATTGCTAAAAACTTTAATATGTTCACCTTCAACTGGGCACTTTTCTACAGAGGACGTCCATTTTATCGCCGATATTTTTAAAGTCATCCTTTCCGTTCTATTGTTTAGCCTTAATTAAAACCTACGTCACTTCCGGTTTGGCAGTGGTCGTAACGACAAAGACGTCAGGTTATTTTCCCCGTTTTTTTGTCCTTCGTGGTACGGGTTCGAGCCTGCCTTTCTACTAACACTTTTTTTCTTTTTTTACTCAACACACACATCCAAACACCCGGGTAACGCCGGGCTGAAATGCTAGTATATCTATAAAAGTGAACGTGTGTGTGTGTGTGTGTGTGTGTGGCTGTGTGTATGCCTTTCCCTAAGCAATAACTCTGCCATTTTATAGTCTACAGCCTCGAAATTTGATATAGAAGTTACTGAGATATGAGAAAATCTTTCTAATCCGTTTTCGGCTAGAAATGTTGCGTTTAAGGGGTCAAAGTTTGAGTATTTGACCTTTTAGAAATTTAACAAATCTCCTCCGCTAATTTTGGGTCTAAATACTTGGAATTTTAGATATAATTTCGTTATACATGGATCTAACTTAAAACCTTGATTCGAACCCAAAACAATAAATTTGAAGGGGGCATAATAGAGATCAAATTAAAAAAAAATTACCGCTGCGGTCTCTTTACAAAATTACCCGGCAATTTCTGGTTTAAACATTTAAATTTTGACATAAAGTGTATTCAGAGTTGGGCAAACTTTTAATCGGTTTGGGTCGGACATGTAAGCTTCCTAGAGGTCAAAATTCAATATATTTGACCTTTGCGGTCTCTAGCAAACTACTCACCGAATTTTGGGCGTAATCATTTAAAATTTACACATAACGGTTATTGAGACAGGCGGAAAGCATTTTAATCAGTTTGTAGGCGAAAATTTAGCTGCCAAAATTTCAAAGTTGAAAGAGTTGATCTTGCCCGATTCTACAAAATTTATCCGCTAATTTTGTGTCTAAGACTTGAAATTTTAGAGGTAGGTAACTTGGGCATAGATAAAAATTCATATTTTGATTTGAGACCAAAATAGTTAATGTTTATGTGTCAAAATCGGCGTCAAATTTATTTTAAATAAACCTCTGCGTTCTCTACGAAATTACTCAGACAATGTTGCGTCTAAATAGTTGAAATCTTACATAAAATCTATTCACACGTAGGGCAAGTTATGAACAGTACATATGGGCCGAGCACAGCCGGGCCGAATTGCTAGTATATCTATAAATGTGAACGTGACTGTGTGTGTCTGTGTGTCTGTGTATCTTTGTACAGTTCCCTAGGCAATAACTCTCTTAATTTTAATCCTACAGATTCTGAAATTTGGGGCAATCTTTCTAATCCGTTTCGTCTTGAACTTTGGTTATTAAGTTGTCAAAGTTCAACGATTTGACCTTTAAGAACTCTACCAAACTCCGCTAATTTTGGGTCTAAACACTTGACATTTTCGATATAGGTCCCTTGGATATGGATCTAAATTAATAATTGGGTAAGCCCAAAACAATAAATGTTATAATAGGGGTAGAAGTTAAAAAATTTGACCTCTTCCGTCTCTACCAAAATTCTCAGAAGATTTCTGGCCTAAACATTTTACCATTTTGAAAGGGTATTCAGACATAGGACAAGCTTTTTAATCGGTTTTGGCCAAAACCTTGGCTGCTAAGGGTTCAAAATTAAAAAAATATATTTGACTTTTGCGATCTCTAGCAAACTATTAAGCCAGTTTTGTGTCTAAACATTTGAAATTTTACATAATGTTCATTTAGTCATGCAGCAAACTTTTTAATCAGTTTGGAGGTGAAAATTAGTCTGTAAAGAGATCAAAGTGCATACAGTCGACCTTTGCAGACTCTACCAAACTCCTCCGACACTTTTGGGTCTAAACACTTGAAATTTGAGATGCATGTTACACTGACATGGGTCAAATATTTGAATTGGATTTGAGCCCAAAACAGTAAAGGTTATGGGTAAAAATTGTGGTCAAAATTTAAAAAAAATTGACGTCTGCGGTCATTTGAAAGTTTACATAAAGATATTCAGAGATAGGGCAAAATATTTAATCGGTTTGGTGCGAAAATTTGAGCTACCAATATATAAATGTATGTATGTATATTTGCAGGTCTGCTTAAAAGTTTCGACAGAAGCGAGGGATTTCCACAAGATCAGGATCGTTTTGAAGCCCGGCCCTTCAGACGACATATACTGAAACAGTAGCTAAAAAGTTAATTACTTAATCCTCAACTGGGCATTTTTCTACAGGGAGGGGGTCGCTTTTTTCGCAGATATTTTCGAAAGTCATCTCCTATTTTTGATTGTATAGCCTTAATTTAAACCTACGTAACTTGCGGTTTTGCGGTGGTCATAACAGCGAATACGTCAGATTTTTCTCGTTCTTTTCCGCCTTCGCGATACAGGTTCAAGCCTACGTTTTTACTACCACATTTTTGTTACTCAACATGCAACTTCAAACACCCGAGCAACGCCAGGCTGAAATGATAGTGTGTATATATATATATATATATATATATATATATATATATATATATATATATATATATACATATATACATATATATATATGTATATATATATACATATATATATATGTATATATATATATATATATATAAATGAACGATTTTACACTGCTAAATGTATACATACAAGTTTACACTGTAAACTAGTATATTATTAAAATGTGTATGCATAATGACTCAATAATTGTTAATACATAGAAATAAATATATCTTTATATTTTCCGTGCTCCCGTGACATACTCACACAGTTGTTTGCTGTTCTGCGGTATTTATCTTTATTTTTTTTATTTACCAACGAAATATATTGATTATGTGGTTCCAAATCAACCTAAATAAACTTAAGTATAATTATCTATTTAAATAAACTATAGCACTGAATATGTATATATATATATATATATATATATATATATATATATATATATACGAATATATGAGCACATATATAATGTATATATAATATATATAAACATATATGATATATATGATATATCTCTATATATAATATATATATATATATAATATATATAATATATACAATAAATATAATATATATATATAATATATATAATATATCTATATATAATATATCTATATATTAAATATAATATATATGATATATATATATATATATATATATATATATACTATACATAATATATATATAATAAATATAATATACATATAATGTATAATATATATAATATAACATATATATATATATATATATATATATATATATATATATATATATATATATATATATATATATATATAATCATACAATTATAAAATGTATACAATCCGACGTTATGATATTAAAAGGGCGCGGAAGACCAGAGGCACGATGTTTCGCCCTTATTATGCGGGGTTTTTCAAGTGTGTGGTCACTGGCGAGAGGGTCGATGCTTTTAATTTTATATATAATGGGGAAGTGTGTGCAAATAGAACTATTATACAAATATTACAAAAAAAGGAAAAGAACAAACACATATTTATTAACCAGTGTCTAGATTATTTTCGCGCAATATTAGTTTAGATAAGTTGAAAGAAATGTAAAATGTCCATTTTTCTGTTCGATAGTGTTAGTAGAGTTAGAGATAAGAGCAGATTCCCACAGAAGACATGTTGACCTACTATGCATATGCTTTAGGAGGGTCGCATTTTCGAAATCGAAATGATGGTCATATTCCATTATGTGACCGAAAAGAGCATTAAGTGTATTGTTATTCCTTATGTCTCTTTTGCGTTCATATAATCTTTTAGCAAGGTTAGCTAGATTTCTGAGTAAAATCGGTTAAGTTAACGCTAAAAAAAAGCCTTAAAAATCTATCAAAATCGAGATCAAAACCACCCAAAGAAAACCTTACACCCAATTGAAGACTAATTGTTTTCACTAACCATAAAAATAATAACATTTATAAAAACTTTAATAAAATCGGCTTTCAAATATTACAGAAAACCTACCTAACCATAAAAAGATTTAACCCGATAATCAAAAACTAACAACAATAAACTATTAACACAAGCCGGAATTTATACCACACCGTACCTTGATTCTTGACAAGATATACGTAGGAGAGACGCAGCGAAACCTTGCTAAAAGAGTATATGAACACAAAAGAGACATAAAGAATAACAATACACTTAATGCTCTTTTCGGTCACATAATGAAAAATTACCATCGTTTCGATTTCGAAAATGCCACCCTCCAAAAGCATATACATAGTAGGTCAACACGCCGTCTGTTGGAATCTGCTCTTATCTCTAATTCTACTAACGCTATGAAACAGAGAAAAGGATTTTTTAGCATTTCTTTCCACTTATGTAAAACAATATTGCAAGAAAATAATCTAGACACTGGTTAATAAATTTATAGTTGTATAATATTCCTATTTGCATAAACTCCCCCAGTATATATATAATACTAAAAACATCGACCCTCTCGCTAGTGAGCACACCTCTTTAAAAAGACCGCATAATATGGAAGAAACGTCGAGCATCCAGTCTTCCGCTTTCTTTTTCACATCAAACACACACACACATATATATATATATATATATATATATATATATATATATATATATATATATATATATGTAATATGTATATATATAATATGTAATATATACTATATATATACACACATATCATATATACACATATGAATATATATAATATATATAAATAATATATAAAATATACATACTATATATATGTAATATATGTATATGATATGTAAAATATATATACATATATAATATATATATACATATGTGATATATACGCATATGTATACATATATAATATATATATAATATTTATATGTATTAAATATATGTAATATATATATATATAATATGTAAAATATATATATAATATATATATGATGTGTATACACATATGTATACATATATAATATATATAATATATATATGTACTATATATATATATATATATATATATATATATATATATATATATATATATATATATATATATATATATATATATAAACACTACAACATTAAAGCGTAAATATTTGTTAAATATGTATTTCTGGGTCATTTTTATTCACGGTTTGTAAGAATTTCATTATTTTTAAAAACTTAAGTTTCTAAAAATATGCCGTGAACGAAAATGTCATGTAATATATTTTAGATTATTCTAAGAAATCATACGTAAACTAATATGCTGGCAGACCACCCACATTATAGTGAAACATAGACGCAGACACATGAACAAACTCTAAATGTACTTCATTTAAAAAGAGCTACATGAAATCACTTGAATAAAATAAAAAAAATGTTCCGCTATGAACAATTGGAAAGGAGACAAATTCGTAGTAAATTACCGAAATGGAAAGAGAAAGAATAAACTGTTTTCTATATACTTGCATTCAAATGTTTATCCATTTATTTAATCAAATCTTTTTTTCTGTAGTTTACAGCAAGTGGGTTATCTGCGGAGCGTTATAAAATACAATTACAGGAGGGGAAAAGATCCAGAGACGAAAGACATAAACAACTCGAAAAGATAATAGGAATAACCGAGTCAGACACACATTGAAGCATAAACGTGGTACCAAGCAAACCTGTAATATAACAATGAATACATAAAATGAAAAAGGGACAATTCGAAAATGAAAAAAAAAAACGTTTAAATAAGTAAATTTACAATGGGGGAAATTTACCAAGGAGGCATCGCATTGTTTGCTGTAATTAGTTTGCAAGAAGAGAGTCTAGACGTATCGAACGGTGAAAATAACAGCAGGAGCCTCAATTCAGTGGCTCATGGTTTGAAATAGAAATCAAGGAAAGGTGCAGTCACTAAGAAAGAAACCCAATACGTATATATATATATATATATATATATATATATATATATATATATATACATACATATATATATATATATATATATATATAGAAAGAGAGAGAGAGAGAGAACGAGACTGAGAAAGAGAGTGAGGAAGAAAGAGAAAGATAGAAAAAAGAGACAGACAGATATAAGTAAATAGAGAGATTCGTGTTTGATATATAAATTTGAATAGGGAGATGGAGAAACCATATCGAAATATAATAAAAACCGGAACAATGTTGCAGAGAAGGGATTAAAAAAAATAAAATGTTTATTTCGGAGAAAAAGTAATAGAAACGTTGACGAAAGAAGTGTGTAACTAAAAGATTAAAAAATAGACAGGAAAAAAAGAGAATGGAACGGAATGCTTCCAATACTAAACTTGTTTCCTTCAATAACCACAAGAACCTTCACTACCACTAATAGCAATTGCCATGAACACATTACGCGAAAATACTTCCTTTAAACACCTCGACCTAACGTTTACAGGCAACATGGACTAGAATAGATACATTGAGAGCATTGCCAAGGCTATTGCTAAGAAGGTGGGCTCTCTCTGCTGTGTAGAAAGCTACTTACACCTGAAAGTATCCTGTACCTCTACAAGCCCGCCATTCGCCTATGTAGTGAGTGCAGGTCACATTTGGGCTGGTGCCTCTGCTACTTTTCCCCCATACCTTTACTGAGTTCAAAAGAGTGTCGCCAACCTGAAGGTCCTGAACTGTCATCTAAGCTTCAGCTTCTGTTCCATCGACGAAATGTTGCATCACTCTGCCTATTCTACAAGTATTTTAATGGTTAATTCTTTGATGAACTACAAGCAGTTGTACCCCCTCGACGTGAATACAATCGGCAAACCCAACAAGCAGCTAAATCTCACCCCTTCTCAGTGGAGATCCCTAGGTGTGAGAAGGCTTTATACTCAAATAATGTCTTCCCCAGAACTGCTAGACTTTGGAACTCCGTTCCGAGATTCTTCTTTCCTCAATCTAATGATATGCCGAAGTTAAGTGTAATATAAAACGACACCTTGCTACTCGTCTTTATTCATAATACCCCAGAAACGTATGTCCCCGAGAGTAGCATCGTACTTAAAAGTGACACCGTGCCTTTTTTGGGGTGAAAACTGAATAAAAAACAGATAATTTCAAGAGGGAAAGGTAGAGAACTCCGAGGAAACTGACATAGAGTGAATCATCGAAAGACATAAAATGCAGGATAATAATTTTGTGAAAACCGCAAGACATAAAACGAAAAACACACCGAAGGAAAAAAAAAACACAAATAATCTATGTTTAGTATTAATTAAATAAAATCGTACAATAAGTCAAAGTTAACCATAAGAAGAAAGATAGTATGTAAACAGAGGAATAACATTGCATGCACGAGGAATGTAACACGCACACACATACGTGCACACACAGTATATATGTATTTATGTATGTATATATATATATATATATATATATATACACACATATACATTTATTTTTGTGTTCCATTGTATAAGCGTTGCTTTAGTTATGAAATGAAATATATTTAATATACGTTAATTTGTCAAATAAGAACTCAGATTAATTTATTTATTGCAGATTATTATCCGCATCTTTCTTACTTGTTGATGAGAATGATAGTCGGCAATGAACACATTAATAAATACTACTCATCTCAATATTGAATTCCAATTAAAATAATTAAATATAACACAGATATTTATCTGTTAAAAATACTATTCCTAGGTGATTCATCTTCCTCATATTATTCGAAATAATTCGACAGAGACGTCTTCCTTAGAATATTTTTCAGGAAATTTTAAGAATATTTTTGGGGGAAGATGTATTACGTAAAATTATTGGTATTTACCTCATAAATATGAGTTTCCTTACAAAATCTTTTGTTGAAATTTAACTTGTAAACGCATAAAATAAGTATTTTATTAATTCACACGCAATATTATGTATGTGACTTTGGTGGTGTTTGTCTGCGTTCTTTAAATATAGACTCAAGCCGGGTGGCCCTGTTTTTGAAATGTTACTCAAATGTACTTTTTTGTTCTGAACGTGTTTTTCGATATATTTTGTACCGGATTCTTCGATAATGTAGAGAAAATATAGATACTCAATTAGATCTGATTAATATAAAATTAATACGATGTTTGCTTAAGTGAACACTCTGATACAACTTAACACCACACGGGTATTTTAGACTTTTTATCACTGCACAAGCACGAGGGCACGCCATATATTATCTACATTACGTGCTTTCATATAGCGTTCGCAAGAAATGTTCATTGTAAAGCGCTCAATTGAACCAACATAGTTAACATTTACGTTTAAGATGTTAATTCAAAGTCTAAGTCGCCACAGTACACTGTAAACTAAAATGCACTGTAGCATAAGTAAATGCAGTGAAGATTGCGATGCTATCTGTAAGTCGCTGGTGGAGTCCCCGAGAGTAGAATTCAATCTATCGATTTGATTGATAAATGGACATTTTTATTGATTCCCATGAAACAAACGTTGTATATTGTGGCATTCTTTAGTCCTAATTACATTAGGAAAACCATTAGCTCTACCTACAAGTATATATATATATATATATATATATGATTGTTGAGCTGGATTAAATCCGACGATATGAAATAAAATGGAGGTGGAAGGACCTGGATACTCAACGTTTCGCCCGATTTATGCGGGCTTCTTCAAGAGGGATGACCATCCCTCTTGAAGAAGCCCGCATAAATCGGGCGAAACGTTGAGTATCCAGGTCCTTCCACCTCCATTTTATTTCATATATATATATATATATATATATATATATATATATATATATGTATATATATACATATATATATATATATATACATATATCATAGAAAAATCTTATTGAAAATTAATTCAAATTGTAAAGTGTAGAGATTTGTAAAAAAGTATGAACAATGTTTGATTATCCAACAAGTTATTCTGCAGAGTTTCGTACAATTCGATTTCTCTCATTTAAAAGAAGTTTGTAAATATACAAAAGAGTTTACACGCCTATAAATTTTTATTCATAAAAAAACACTTTTCTCATATTTTCTAAAAGAAAAATAAACAACTTTGCTATTTTAATCGCATCCATCTGTAAATATCCAACTTATCTCCATATTGTTTTAAACATTTATTTAATATATTTTCCTCTTAGTGAAAATGTCTCTGTGTATATGTCTCTGTGTACATTTCTCTACAAGATAAATCTATCAATTTTCGGTCTATAGACTCGAGATTGGATAAGGGGTATTTAGATTGTGGAAAATCGTTTGGATCGGTTTTAGGACAGAAATTATGGCTGTTAACGCGTCAAACTTCAACGATTTGACCTTTTAGAATTCTACCAAGATACTCCGCCAATTTTGGATATAAATACTTGATGTTTTAGATATATGTCTTTTGGACACGGATGGAACTTTGTGCTTGATTTGAACCCAAAACAATAAATGCTTAGGTGTCCAAATTGGGGTCAAATTTAAAATAAAAACTGATCTCTGCGGTCTCTACTAAATTACTTAGCCAATTTTTGGTCTAAATATATGAATTTCTACATAAAATGTATTTAGCCAAAGGGTAAGATTTTTTTTGTTTTTCGCAGAAAACTTGGCTACCAAGAGGTCACAATTTATATCTGTGCTCTCTAGTAATCAATTAAGCTAAGTTTTAATTTAAACATTTGAAAGTGTACACGAAGTGTACTCAGACATGTAGCAAGCTTTTTAATTATTTTTTGAGCGAAAGGGATAAAGGTTGATATATATATATATATATATATATATATATATATATATATACGCGTATATGTATTTGTTTTAAAATTTTGCCGACCAAATTCCTCTATAAGTTCTTTGTCTACAGACATGATGTTAAATATAATGAGGAATCCAGCGCATGCGACACTTAATAATCGGGTTTTAGCTGAGGAGAATAGGTGCAAATGTGTAAACATCTAAACAGTAAATGGAATTCACAGGTCAATGTCCAACGACGGCATCACGCATATACATGCGTAACATAATTGATACTAGTTCATATTTCATTTATAACCCTAAAGTAAATGTGTATTCATAACTCAGGCATTCACGTCAAAGGAAAACCTAAATATCAAGCACACGTTTTTGAGTTCGTGGAGTGCACGAGTATCTTTTTTTCAAAATTTTTAATCATTGGGATAAATCTATATAATTCTAAAACTCAAATGACTTGAAACGGGTGTTGTAACCCAGCATACTGCTTACACTTCCCGGTGTGCATGCGGGCGTAAACATAAACCCATACCAGCGTAAACAAATGAATAGAGTCGATGGGCAGGTTGCGTGCGAACAAACAGGCTTCATTAGAAACGGTGATATCTTAAAATTATTGAATAAAAAACTTCAAAATATGGGAAGCAAACGCAAACGTGGCAAACCACTTATAATTCAATGGGTGTAAGTTTTTGGTTTCAAATATAAGCAATTATAAACAAAATGAATCATAGATATCCCTCTATATTATTTTTCATTTTAATATACTTTCAAAGAAATGTTTCTGTTATGTCGCAAAAAAAAACTATTTTCTTTTCGTCGCAAGTGTCACATTCATACATTATTTCAATCGCTAATATAAAATACTGACCCAACGGGTAATCTTGCATAGTATAATAATAAATACGAAATACGCATTAATCAAAGTATCATATTGAAACGTTTCTTTTAGAATGGGCAGGACTGTAATTATACATGCACGCACACACACACACACACACACACTAACCCACACATGAAGTTTACAATCAATCATGTATGAGCGTGTACGTAAATATTTATAAAACACTTAATCACATGTTCACGTATTGTAAAAACAATCGAAAACAATTTTATACAAAAAGTGTGCATCTTGTGCCGTTTACGTTATTATTATTTACAACCTACATTCGTTAACCTGGGTTAAGCCAGAAACGCTAATATATCAGTCTCCATTTCGGAATGAAACGTTTTTCAAATTTTAAATTACATGCCAAATTACTGCACTTTTTTTCCAAGTATTCGAGATTTGATTTACTTAATCAGATTATTTGCAAACTACACGAATTCACCCCAATTATTCCGATATACTAAATTTATATTCACAAGATGGATAAAAAATTCGTCATTGAGTAAAAATATCCGTGCAATTTAACAGATTAATTTAAAACAAATCAAAACTGTGGAAATAAACACAATATATATATATATATATATATATATATACAAGTATACATATGTATATACAAGTATATATATATATACAAATATATATGTACACAACTATATATATACAATATATATATACAAGTATATATACAAATATATATATAATACAAATATATATATAATACAAATATATATATATATATATATCTATACAAATATATATATATATATAAATGCAAATATATATACAAATACATATACGAATACCCATATATATATATATATATATATATATATATACAATGTATACAAATATATATATATATATATACAAATATATATATACATATATATATACATATATATATATATAAATAAATATATATGTATATATATGTATATATATCATGGGGATCACCACCTATCAAGACCCGTAAGCCACTTGGAAATAAGGCAAATTTTGTGTACAACATATCAATGGGAGTTAATCGTAGTAATTGTTGGTATTGGAGATTTGATAAAGTCTCTACATAAGGGGGCGATTGATCAGGATTGTTTTATGTTGAACTTGGAGACATCTAAGTTGTAGTCAGGTGGGAAACAGGCAAACGAAAGAGAATTCTACAGGCGTGCACTTCTAAGAAAAAAGCAATGTTCATCGAATCTACCTTTTGATTTAGGCACAGATTAAAAATTGCGGGGATTACTGACATTGGTTTTAGTTAGACGAGTTTTTATCATGAAGGATTGTTGAGGGGGACCAGAGAGAGGTGAGCTCAGAGGAGCACTTGCAATGGAAATAACGATAAAACAAGACAGGCTCGCAACATTTCTTCTGTGGGAGGGAGGTTGCAGGGAAAAGAAGGGATCACCCCTCACAAAGCTACGAACCTATTTTGTACTTTGTCAAGGCAGTATAGGCTGTTTTTGAAGTTCCAACCCAAATATGACAGCAGTACTTCATCTTTGGACATACTTGGATTTCATAGAGATAGAGAATTGCATCAGTAGTGAGATATATTTTGGAGCGGTAGAAGGATCCTACCATTTTTCCAGCGGCCCGGGCAACAGACTTTATATACGTGTTTCATTTCAGATCAGGAGTAAAGGTCAAACCCAGGAGCTTGCCGAAACATGGAGTCTCTCCAAAACGAGAGCTGTCCATTTCAATTGATGAACAGAGCGCGATGATGTAAAGTTAGGAGCATACTGAACCACGCGGTCCAGATCAGAGAAGAGAGTTTTGTCGTTTACGGCCTTTGATGTGTTGCCGTAGATGGTCTTGTCATCAGCATAGATGTCAACGAATGAATTAAGTATGTGTTTTGGGAGATCATTGATGTAGATCAGGAAGAGAGTTTAACCCGGGATCCCCCCCCCCCTGGGAAACTCCAGCATAAATAATGTGGGCCACTGATTGCTGCCTATCAACCACTACTCTTATGAACCTAACAGAGATAAATTCTTTAATTATTGAGAAAGCATTTCCAGTTTTACCGTAGCTGGAAATCTTCTGAAGTAGGCTCTTATGCCAAACCTTATCGAAGGCCTTTGATATGTCAAGAGCAATTGCCGTGGAAAGGAAGCCTTTTTCGACAGATTCATTAATCCTATTGGATATACCCTTTAGCACATCAGCTGTAGATCTAGCAGAACGGAAACCATATTGTGTGTCACCAAGGAAGTTATATGAGCTGATGTTGTTGACTACTTCTTTATTTAATATGGACTCCAGTAACTTACTCATGACACACAAGAGACTTTTTGGTGTTGGGAAGCCATTCTTCTTATGCCAACGCTTAAACAGTTTTGTAATTATGAGAACTACTTGTAGTTGAAGCTTTTTTCAGCACTATAATTGTAATGCAATCAGGGACACTAGCTCACTAGAATCAAGGTTTGGATTAGCTTGGCAACATAACGCACAGATATGTGTATGTCGCATAGCGTGTTTTCTTATACAGGAAGGAATATAGGGGTTTGGCGGCGTTTGTTGCATGGGTAGAATGAGCTGGAATGTTCTTGGCAAAGAACGTGTCTTTGTCGGATGCTAATAAGAATACCTAAAGCACATTAATAATATTTGGGATAGAGCGTACGCTTCTGTTCAGGGCCCTGTTTGCTAATTTACAAAACTGATGGGAACCAACCACTACTAAGCCATTTTGAACTTAATTAACTGAGAATATTAAACGTTCTTCATTACGCTGTTACAGTTGTTGTTGGCAATCCTTAAAGCGGCTTTAATCTTAGTAATCTGTTCCTTATGAAGCTATGGAAAAAGCGATTTCCATGCGCAATGGCAGCAGAACGTTCTGGAAGGAACCAAGGCTTGCATTTAGGATGTTGATGAAATATTTACGAGGGAATAAACTGTCTTTACCTACGATTAATCATTTAGCGTGGTTTTATACTATGGAGACTATCTGTTTAAACATGGAACGCAGAGGTAGACCTGATATATGTGTATTGAAGTTATTCCAGTCAACTGTAGAGTATCGATATATTGTACGATAAAGATGCACGTCTGAAGACTTATTAAATCTTGTTTTTATCTTAGCTGATATAACAAAGTGATCGAAAGATTCCTGCGGAAATAGAATCGAATATGAACAGAGCTTAGCCAAGTGCTGAGGAAAAGTTCTAAGTGACTTGCATAGTGACCGTCGAGAACAATCTAAGTTAGGTCATAAGTAATGGAAAAACCGTAACCGAACCTTCTCTCACCATCTGCCTTGTTTAAGTTAGTAAAACATTCCATATTGTGAACGTTGAAGACTCCAGAGAAGGGAATTTTAGCCGAAATATAGACAGAAAGCATGATGTCAAGGATATTCTCAGATATTTTCTTAAAGAAATAACTCTGCTGTTGTGAGGATATAGAGTACACATACAGGAGTGGGGGAAAATACATACTGGGTAATTTGAGGTTTGCTTCTAAATATGTCTCTACCAGAGTGTGAGCCATCTTTAATGTAGGCTTATATCCCATGCCCATGTTTATCTTGGGAGACCAATTTGGATATTAGTGTATCCTTTTAAATCAAACTCCTGTAGAAACATAGTCGGTCCAATCTCAGTTTAGTTTTATGATAATAGGTCTTGATTAATCTCCTATAATTAGATTTCGACCTCTTAAAGGTTGGAACATAGACTCCTGATGTTGGAGACGAAGACATAGTAGTTGGTGTTGTATGTTGAAGATCTGGGTTAGTCGGGTATTTTTCTTGGAAACTTTTCCGAGTGGAGTTTTGCGAGTTGTAGAATAGGTCGACAGACGAGCAGGGCAGAGAAAAAGTTAGAGAGACAAAGAAACAAAGATATATATATATATATATATATATATATATATATATATATATATATATGTGTGTGTGTGTGTGTGTGTGTGTGTGTGTGGGTGTGTGTGTGTATAGTAACACATTATAAGGTAAAGCCGTATGAATTACCAACTAATATGTCAGCGTATTCTTTTTTACTCTCCATTAAGAAAAGCAAAATAGAAATATTAAGTATTGCACTTAAATTAAGCCCAACTTACGTGTTTATAGAAGAGGTCGGGGATAGATTCCCTATCTCACAAACTGGAAAAATAGTTGTCGAATGAATTCATGCTTTATTTAAAATAAACTTGCTACATATAATGAATATATTCGTGGGCGAGAACACTTATTAAATAAAGCAAGCAAATAAAAAAATGAATTAAAAACTGAAAAAAACATATAAATATAATTGATATTTGAGTCAAATAAAAACAGATACATATCCAAATTAAACAACTTATCCGCTTAAAGCTCCCCTCTTCACGTAAACTATTAAAAATAGTCTTACCTTTCATTCAAGCGTTCAAATATTTTTTAATAATTTTTACCGTCGATAACGGTACTTAGTTTCATAGTTGGTCTTGTAACGTCTTAAAAATGCGAGATAGAAACAAGGGAGGAGGGCAAAGAGAATAGAATGTTCCAATCTATTTATGCCGTATTTTAAATAATCTTGCTTGATATAGTGAGAACATTCATGAACGGAAAATCTTTTAAAGAAAGCGATGAAATGAAAAATAGAATTTAAAAACTGAAATAAATATATATATATATATAATATTAACACTTGCACCTAATGAAAGGATAATATATATATATATATATATATATATATATATATATATATATATTATATATATATAATTAAACAACTTATCTGCTATAATGCTGCGTCTTTAATGCTTACTATTTAAAATATTATTTTCTTTAAGTTAAGCGTTAAAATATATTTAAAAGTTAACTGCTGAAAAAGCTACTTTTATTCTATATTTTGGTTCGGTGACGTATTACAGAATGTTAGATATAGGGTAAATGGGGAAGTAAAGACAATATAATTGTCCAATCAATTTATGTTATATTTAAAATCAATTTGCTCGATATGATCGAACCATTGATGGACGAGAAAATCTATGAAATGAAGCAATAAACACATAAATAAAAAGTAAAATTAATATGAAAAACATTAATATTTACATCTATTAAAACAGAGAATACTTATCACCATTAAGCTACTTATCAGTTAAATGTTTCCGTCTTCAATGCAAACTATATGAAATAGCCTATGCTTTAATTAAGCTATCAAATATTTAAAAATATAACTGTTAAAATACGCTACTTTCGTTCCATAGTTGGTCTGGTAACCTCTTAATAAATTTACGATATAGGGAAGGGGAAAGTAGAAAGAAAAATGTGCTGTCTAACTTATTTATGCTATATTTTAAATAAACGTGCTAGATATAATGGGTGCATTTATGGACGATAAAATTTATAAAAAAATGCAACCAAATAAAATAATATGAATTAAAACATGAAATACATATAAATATCATAAACATTTGCATCTAAGAAATAGAATACCTTAATTAAACAAAATTTTTGCATAAAGCTTTTATGATATGTCAAACTATTAAAATAGTATTAGTTTTAAGTTAAGCGTTCACATATTTTTATTTGAATTTAACTGTTTAAATCACTATTATCCTTTCATTTAAAGACCGGTGATGTCTTAAGGAATGCATATACAGGAAAGGTTGAATAGTTAAATAGAATAGAAGTGTTCAATCAATTTATTCTATATTTATTCTATATTTCTAATCAACTTGCTAGATATAACAATTCATGGACGGGAAAATCGATTTAACAAAGCAATCAAATAAAAAGATAAATTAAAACATGAAATAAATATTAATAATATAAAATTTACTTCTCTTATAACAAAGTATACATATAGCAATTAAAGAAATATCTGCTAAAATGCCCCCTAATAAAATAGTCTTAGCTTCAAGTTACTAGATCAAATATTCTAAATTAAACCGTTTAAAACGCGACCTTTTTCATATTTGATCCGGTACAGTTTTAATGAATGACATTTACAGGAAAATCTGAGAGAGTGAACATAATTTTTTTGTCTAATCAATTTTCTGTTATATTTATAATCAACTTGCGGTATATTATCAGTGCATTAATTAACGAGAAAATCTATGAAATAAAATGATAAAATAAAAATATATATGAATTAAAAACTGGAATAAATAAAAAATATTCCACTTACCATCTAATAAAACAGAATTTTTATCATAATTAAAGAAATTATCTGCTAAAAGCTTTCGTCTTTAATGAAAACTTTTTAAAAATTATCAACTTTAAAAGTTTAACGTTAAACTTTTATGGAAATGTAAACCTTTAAATCGCTACTTTTATAGAACTGTTTTCTGGTGAAACCTTAATGAATAAGAATAGAGGGACGGATAAAGGTTAAAAATTATACAATTGTCCAGACAATTTATGTTATAATTCAAATCAACTGACTGGATAAAATGCGTACATTCATGAACGAGAAGAAATAATTAAAAAAATCAATTAAACAAAAAAATTATGCATTAAAAACTTAAATGATTTTAATAATATTAACATTAGTATCTAATAAAACCGAGAATATCTATCACAGGTAAAGAACATATCTGCTAAAAGTGTCCGTCCTCAATTCAAACTATTAAAACAGTCTCCACATTAAGTTTAACGTTTTAATATATATTTTTTTAAAGTTTACAATTTAAAACGCTACATTTACCCCATATGCTGTCTGGTTACGTCTTCAGGAATCCAACCTACAGGAAAAGGTGAGGAATTAAAGAGAATAGAATTGTCCAATAAATTTATGCTATATTAAAAAAAAAAAAAACTGCTGGATATAAAGAGTGCATTAAGCGACAAGATCATCTATTAAATATAGCAATTAAATAACCACACAATTAATGAAAAGATTTTATTAATATAGATAATATTAACAGTTGAATATAATAAGAAATAAATACATATCACCATTAAACAGATTATCTGCTTTAATATTCACTCTTTAATATAAACTATTAAGAATAGTCAAAGATTTAAGTAAAGCATTTAAGTATTTTAAGAATGTAACCGTTGAAAACGCAACTTTGTTCCATAGTTTGTTTTGTGACATTTTAAGGAGTACGAGATGCAGAATAAGGTAGGGGTAAAGAGCATAAAATTGCCCAATCTATTGATGATATATTTAATTATAACTTGATAGATACAATGGGTACATTCATTGACACCAACATATATTAATTAAAACAACCAAATAAAAACACAAGTAAAAAAACTGAAATAATTATAAATAATTTTAACATTTGCATCTAATAAATCAAAGCATAGATATCACTATTAAATAACTTTCTGATAAAATATTTTTTGTACAATCTTAAATTCAAGTCATTATAATCGCACAAGTAGCAGGGTCAGACATATATAATCAATAGAAGATATGACAGGAACGCGTTTGAATTTAATGTTTATTTACAGCAAAATTTAATAATTATACTTGATGTTTTAAAGTTTATAGTTAACTAAATCGAATATATATATATATAGATATACATATATATTATATATATATACATATACAAATACATATATATATATATATATATATACATATATATATATATATATATATATATATATATATATATATATATATATATATATATAAGATACTTCTGAAAAGAAGTTCCGAAGTGTTTTTTATAGTGCAATGTATACGACAACATATCGCGGAAATGATCATAACTCAATATCTCTCTCGCTCTCTCTCTCTCTCTCCTTTTTCTTCTCTCGCTTTCGCTCTCTTTTAAATAATAATTTATTATTAATTCATTTTACTAAAATATTTTATACGTAATTTTTATGCGTAATTTATATATATATATGTATATATATATATATATATATATATATATATATGTGTGTGTGTGTGTGTGTGTGTGTGTGTCGTACACACTATTTTGGGAATATTTCTTTTTTTACACAGTGATCACCACTTATCAAGGCACGGAAGCCACTCAGGAATAAGGGTTATTGCAAGTACACTACGTTAGTGTGGAGATTTGATGAAGTGTTTAATTAAGGTGGCGGTTCATTAGGAATTTTTTAACATTGGACTTGAAGACATCCAAGTTGTAGTCCGGAGGGAAGCAGGCAGACGGAACAGAGTTCCACAGGCGTGCAGTTTTAAGAAAGAAGGTTTGCTCATGGAATCCGCGTTTTTATTTAGGCGCAGATATAGAGTGGGGGAAATTTATCACAGTGGACTCAGCTCAGGTGTTTTTCGTGAAAGATTGGCGAGGGGGGACCAGAGATTGGAGTTCAGACGAGCACCTGCCATGAAAATAACGATAAAACAAGGATAGGCTCGCAACGTCTCTTCTGTGGGAGAGAGGTTGCAGGTTGGAGAAAAGGGCATCCCCCACTAAGCCACGAAGTCTATTTTGTACTCTGTCAAGGCAGGATAGGCTGTTTTGGCCGCTCCTGCCCAGATATGGCAACAGTATTTTATCCTTGGACTTACTTGGGTTTTATATAGATAGAGAATTGCATCAGCAGTGAGATATCTTCTGGAGCGGTAGAAGGATCCCACCATCTTTCCAGCGACCTTTGCAACAATCTTGATGTTCGTGTTCCATTTCAGATCAGGAGTAAAGGTCAAACGCAGAAGCTTGACAAAACACGGGGCCTCACCCAGACGAGAGCAATCCATCACAATTGATGCCAGATGGGGATCAGAGCGTTGATGATGTAAGGATAGGAGTTTGGTTTTGGATGCATTAAAGGTAACCAGCCACATCTTCCCCCCACTGAACCACGCGCTCGAGATCAGAGGAGAGAGAATCAGAGAGAACTTTGTCATTTACAGCCTTTGATGTGTTGCCGTAGATGGTCGTGTCATCAGCATAGATATCAACGAATGATTTAAGTATGTGTTTAGGTAGGTCATTGATGTAGATCAGGAAGAGAGTTGGGCCCAGGATTGATCCCTGAGGGACTCCAGCATTTATTTGCAGGCCTCCGATTTTTGTCCATCTACCACTACTCTTATGAACCTATCGGAGAGAAAAGATTTAATGATTGAGGAAACATTTCCAGTTATACCGTAGCTGGAAATCTTGTGAAGTAGACCCTTATGGCATACCTTGTCGAAGGCCTTTTATATGTCAAGAGCAATCGCCCTAGAAAGGAAACCTTTGTCAAGAGATTCACTAATCCTGTGGGATATAACCGTCAGCAGATTTGCGGTAGATCTTGCAGAGCGGAAACCATATTGTGTGTCACTAAGAAGGTTATTCCTGCTGAGGTGGTTGACTATTTCTCTATTTAATATGGATTCCAGCAACTTACTCATAACACACACGAGACATATTGGTATGTACTGAGACGGATATGACTTATCACCTGAATTCTTAAATACAGGGCAAACTGATGAGGTCTTCCAGGGGTCGGAAAGCACTTCTGCTTAAGGCAACACTTAAATAGTTTCGTAAGTATGGGAGCAAGTTCTGGTTGAAGCTCTTTTAACACTATAATTGGGATCCATCAGGGGCAGTTGCTTTATTGGAATCTAGCTTGGCGACCTCATGCACAGATATTTGTATGTTACCTAGCTTGTTCTGTGTTATAGGAGGATATATGGGGAGTTGATGACCTTCGTCGCATAGGGTAGAATTAGCTGCAAAGTTCTTTGCAAATAGTTTGGCCTTGTCTGACGATGACGAGATGACCTCTGGTCCATTGATAATGGTTGGGATAGAACGCACGCTTTTGTTCAGGATCCTATTTTTTTATTTGCCAAAACTGGTGGGATCCAAGCCGCTGATCAGCTACCTTGGATTTAACAGACTTGGCATATAGCTCTCTTGCATTTTTATTACTCTTTTTCAGTGGTTGGTGGCAGACCTGAAAGCAGTTTTAGTCTCAGTGCATCTACTACGTTGGTAGCTATGGAAAAAGTGATTTCTGTGCGCGATAGCAGCAGCACATTCTGGGGAGAACCATGGCTGGCTGTTAGGTTTTTGTTGGAATTTTTTAGATGGTATGAATTGGTCTATGCCTACAATTAACCATGAATTAATTATTTAAAACAACAAATATACGAGACGTGTATGCGTACACTTATATAGGTGTGTGTTTAGGTACAAAAATCTTGGGCTATTATTTAGACCTAAGGCCTAGTAGATTCTCAGGTTGGGACAACTGACATCGAATAAAATTATCACATTTATACATATATGGACGAATCACATTCATGTTCGCAATATTCTGTGGTAAATAATTGGTTGGTCGATTTTCTTTTCGAACCTGTCCTTTGACCACGATTACAAACTATTAAAATATTTAACTGACATAGTGTAAACTGCAACAGCTTTTAATAAAAAAGTGGACTGTGTTAAACGTTCCTGATTTTAAATATCTAAGTACGAATATACCCCTGCATTCGCTACAAAATTACACCGCTGGAAGGCACCAGTATTCATCGGATAATCTACCGGTCATGTCACTTACTCTAAGATAAGAGAAATTTAATAGGATCTCTGATAAATTAGGTTTTTTTTTAAAGTTTTAATAACTCTTTAAATTATATTTTTTTATTGTAGATTAAAAACTGACTGAAGTAGAGACATTGTTTTAGGAAATCGTAATTAAAACATCATTTCGTAATCTAGTTATTTCTTTTGAACAAATCATTGAAAAAACAGAATTGATATGAGCAGACTCAATTTCCTAATCTAATGTAAAGTCAAGTGATGAGTAAATGTAAATGACTACGCTAAAAATTATCCGGTTCATATTCATTGTAAAAAATCAGGAAAAAAATTGTTTACATTGGTGAAATAAATATATAGCGCTTTCAAGGTAGATGAAACACACTTCCTTTGTAAACCTATAAAAACATTGGCCAATGGGTAGAAATATATTACCATAGCAACATCATGGATCCGACTGTCCATAAACAAGTTAAAACATTATTCAAAGGACTTAGTGATTTTTTTACTTTATTTAATTAACATAATTTCGGGGATAATTTCGGGCAAGTAAACTACGATAATTAGCATAAACACAAATGATTAATATCCGCAGTGGATCAAATGAAATAAGTTAAATGTTGAGTAGTAGTGCGTAATTATTAATCAGTAAATAAGAAGTACGTGTTTTATATCCTCTGCACTAGTCTCAATCAAAAAACTATTAAGAGTGTGCTTCAGTCTAGGAAGCTGGTCCATGATTCATTGCTATTTTACAGACTAGTGGGGAACGCTGCATTTTATTTTGCAGTAACAATTCAGTAAAAATTCCGAGAGTTATTCGTATACTCACAAATGTATGTGATCACCTGATATTTCAATCACGGTCAGATATGTCAAAATTATTGTTATTAGAAACGAATATAGAAGTGTTTTATATCGTAGTAAACACTCGCGTTTCGCTAGCTATATTGTATGCGCAGAAGATGTTTTCTTTTACATTTATGAGTCACATCGAGCTTTTGTTTCTTATTATATGTATGTATATATGCATATATATATATATATATACCTACCTATCTATCTATCTATCTATCTATCTATCTATCTATATATATATATATATATATATATATATATATATATAAAGCTGAATGTCTGTGTGTGTGCGTGTGTGTCTGGTCACGAATAGGCTCTTATATGGTTGACTATTTAAAAAAAAAACTGACTACATATAATGATAGAAGATGTATCGAAACACAGGAGTGGGTAAATTTGATCTGTCAGAACGGTGGTTCATTAAAATCGTGGGGTCTTCGTTCGCGCCTGGTCCACAAAGTTCGGAAATTAAAAATATTAAAAATTAAAAAAAAAAAACGTTTACAGGTGTTTTTGATATAGATGTACATAAGTATACTTTGATAATTATGTTTTAACTTATATAGGGATGGTATAATAAAATCGCCTGGCTCCCATAGAATGGAAATAGGCACAAAATTTAATAAAGACTTTTCAGATCAATCTGGGTAAGTCCACTTTGATAATTATGTTTCAGTTTGAAGAAATATTGTATAATAAAATTATGGAGTGTTCGTTCGAACCTGGCCTCCATTAAATGGAAATATGTCATACAGTTTAACAAGTTTGTTTTTTTAATAATGATCCACAGAATATTGTGATAAGTGTTTCAGTGTCAACAGATATGGTATAATAAAGTATGGGGTTTATCTATTTTATTTTTACTTTCATCATATTTTTCTTTTGTTTTGATACCCCTAAATTCGAAGCTATCTCTTTACAACCCTTGCTTTTACTAACCTATCATACTTTCATACATCAGAACCCATTTTCTGTAGGCTATTTTTGAACACAGTCAACGACGGGTATTTTGCTAGTACAAATATACATATATATGTATATATATGTGTGTATGTGTGTTTGCTTGTGTGTTTATGTCTGTGTGCGTGTGTGTTCTTAGGATATTGTCTCTCAGAAGTCAAGGAAAAATGAAGTTTTACGAGGTTTAACCTAGAGTTTTCAATACAAAAATAGAGCAACTTAAACTCCTTGCTTGATTTTACATAAAAAAGTAATATGCTATTAAACAGTCATAAGCACCTTCCGATCAGCTGTATACCAGTAACTAGGGACCTCTTCAGGCGATACAGTTCATGCGAATACTTTGGTTAAAATCAACTTAATATTTTAATCCATGTCAAAGTTACCTACATCTAAAATTTCAATTGTTTATAATCAAAATTGTGGAGGAGGTTGGTAGAGTTTCAAAGGGTCTAATTGTTTTGATTTGCCACCTTGACATCTATATTTTTGCCGAATAACGATTAAAATCAGTTTCCCAAATGCAATGCTAATACATCATATTTTAGATCTTGAGTCTGTAAACTGAAAATGTACAGAGTCCTCTGGCAGGGAAATGTACACACACACATACACATACAGAAATATATACATATATATATATATGTATGTATATATGTGTATATTTATATGTATATATATGTATATACATATGTATATATATATGTATATATGTATGTAAATATATATATATATGTATATATATGTATGTATATATGTATATATATATGTATATATATGTAGATATATGTATATACATATGTATATGTGTATGTATATATGTATAGATGTATGTATATATATATGTATGTATATATGTATGTATATCTATATATGTATTTATATATATATATATATATATATATATATATATATACACATACCTACGCTCCCATGAATGCATTTTCTTGTGCGTATTGATATCAATTTTAAATATTAAAAAGAAATATTTGTTATATTTATTTGAAAATAAATACAAATGTCTTATAAGTCCTGGGATTGCATTTCAAAGCAAACGAGCAAGCTAATTTTAATATACTTTTAACTTACATTTTAATGATTCCCCTATTAGCTTTTCGGTTTTTTCATTAGACAATCACGTTTAGTTGACTATTACGCGTAATTATTCTAATGCAGAACTTCTGAATCATGAATTCGTGTGCAATATTTGCGTTTAATGTTTATAGTAAACACAAACCTACGTACATATATATATATATATATATATACAAAACTGTGAAAATGAAAAAAAATGAAATTTTCCGGGTGAAGGTCGAACGCACGTATCATGAATTCGCATACACACATAGTAGCTATTGCGTTATGTTTTAATTTTTAGCCTTGCAGCAAGTATGTCGTGATAGCTCAATCATTAACGGCGGAGGAAAAATAAATCGTAAACTAAAAGTTTTGGTTTCGATTCTTGGTAGTGGTGTTCTTGTCATTGTTTAAATCTTTTTTAATAATTAATATAAATTAGCTCTAATAATGATTAATACGACGATTGCATTAATTAGAATATTATGTTCTAGCGTCCGGTATTACCAGGAAATGTCAGTTCCACGGGTAGTATATATATATATATATATATATATATATATATATATATATATATATATATATATATATATATATATATATATATATATATATATATATATATGCTTGCTGGAGCAAATATTGTATCATTTATAAAATTGCAAATATAATACATATTTTAGGTATGTGTATTTTTATGAACACAAACCACTTGTCTACAACACCGGATGAGGTTCTCCTTGTCCGCGACGGTAAGTGGCGCTTAAAGGGTAATTTAGTAACAAGTTCGAAAACAAATGACGAGAAAACACTCACAAAGCGTATAATAATTGCACACCTATGTTAATTCAGATTTTATTAATAAAAATTTCGATTGAGGGAAGCAGCGGCATTATATCTAGTTATAACAGACATTATTTTGTTCTCAATTTTACATCAGTAAGAAGAAATTCATTACCATTTTGTATGTTGAACACATCATTTGTATAGATTATTGATTTAAACATTCCCTCTGTAAATATATAATTGGTATAATATTGTTTTTTTTTACTATAATCGTTATTATTTTACGTAAATAATAGACGAATTTAATCTGTTGACTAATATTAGTTTTTGAATGACTAATTATTTTCTGCCAATTTATTTCTTTTTATATTTGTAGATTATTATGTTTTTCCTGGGTGTAACATCTTTTGGAGACTCCTCACTTTTTTGCCATTGTAATTTCATGAATCTCAATTATGACGAGCGTTCTAATATCAATCTGTCTGTTGAGATGAAAAAAGAATACAGAAATCATCAATGGCTCCTTTGTGCTATGTTTTTGTCTTTTTCAACAGATTAGATTATTAACAAGATTTGCATTTGTAAGACGATCACGTAGTTCTACTAAAACTTAGAAAAACAAATGACCGACAATGAAAAAAATATAGGCTCTAGAGAAATCGTGAATAATAAAGCATACTTAAAAACAATTGTAAAATCTGCGCGATAGAATCTGTTTACACTGGGGCAATCACTTGAAAAATAATGGCGTAGTACCGAAGCAATCCAGACGTCTGCTAATGCTTTTTTTATTGTTTTGGTTCGCTTTAGAAAGTTTCGCACGATGCGCAAATTATTATTTCTTTGTGTGTTATGCCGTTAATTATATATCAAACAAAACTGTATAATAGGACATATTACAATTATAAACCTTTTGGGCGGTCACGAAATTAAAGAAATGTTATTTTTATGACATTGTTTTGTATAAAATGTAAAACACTTTTATAACGCGTGTCTGGTTTTAATTATATTTACAATGGAACCCACAACTCGATTACACAAGATTGATTGCAGCTCGTATATATTGAAAGGTAAAAAAATGTTTTAAACTGTGAATATATATTTATATATATATATATATATGTGTGTGTGTGCGTATATATATATATATATATATATATATATATATATATATATATATATATATATATATATATATTACTATAGAAAATGCGAGCACGAAAAGTAATAGGGTTAAGCTTATCCATGAAAAAGTAAATGAATAGTTGTTAAAAGTGGAAGAGAAAAGGGCCAGATATTTTAGTAAAAAATATGCTAAATTATGACTTAAAATATTGCAACATTACGAATTGATATTAATTATATATCGATTTTTAAAAAAAATGCTTAATACTGGAATATTTAAAGTCATAAATTTATTATATTTTTACAAGAATATTTATTCCTAGCCTTTTCCGTGTTCAACAACATTACTTTTCATGCTCGCATTTTTCTATTGCATTTCCTTCATTTTCAAAGCTTCCATTCAATTTACTTTTCTTTCTTTTATTTCAGTCTTGTTTTGGCCCCTATAAACACTTTTTTACATTACAGTCAGCACTTATCAAGGTCCGGAAGCCACTCGGGGATAAGGGTTATTGTGTGTACAGTAATCAATCGAATATTATCGTAGTAATGGAGATTTGATAAAGTGTCTTACATCAGGAGCGGTTTATCAGAAATTTATTTATGTTGGACTTGAAGACATGCAAATTGTAGTCAGGTGGGAAACAGTCAAACGGAAGAGATATTCACGGGCGTGCACGTCTATAAATTACGCTTTATTTATGGAATCTACGTTTTGATTTCGGCACAGATAAAGAGTGGGAGAAATTATTGACAGTGGTTTCAGCTCGACGGGTGTTTTTCGTGAAAGATTCGCGAGGGGGAACCAGAGATTGGAGCCCGGACGAGCACTTCCCATAGAAATAACGACACAACAAAGACAGGGCCGCAACGCCTCTTCGGTTGGGAAGAGGTTGCAAGGAATACAAAATGGGACCCCCCCATTAAGCCACGAAGTCTGTACTTTATCAAGGCAGGATAGCCTCTATTTATGTAATAACAATGTATGGCAATCTTCTGCTTTCAATAACATCTGCCAATTACTTCCTTTCATGCTTTTATTCTCTCTCTTTCATTGTTTCTACTATTTTCGAGACATAAGTGAATTAGCAGCAACAGTAAACACTGAAGCATCGTGGTTTTTATGGGAACAATTCATAAAAACCATCGCTCACCTCCTTTACCACTAGAACATTCATCATAACAACAAAGTTTTTTTTCGCAATATAGCATAGAATGTGATCTATAACTTGCAATCTTTTTTAAAATTTGGTCGAAAAATGAATTAACGGTAAAGCTTTAAAGCCGTAGTAAATGTCTAATCTGCCACTTAACCGCATATTCAAATACGATAGTATTTGAATGATATATATATATATATATATATATATATATATATATATATATATATGTATATATATATATATATATATATATATATATATATATTAAAAACACGAATTTTTAAAGGAAAGACAACCGCGATATTTTCTATTTCTTAAATCAATATTTATTTATTCAAACTTATAATATTCAACATATAATAAATACCTCATCATTACCATAATATTTTATAATTTCATGTTCACTGTGCTACTTAATTTTAACACATGTGTCTAGGATCGACTGAAACTACTTCATAGGATTTTAAACGCTATATCTTCGACAACTAGCCACTGCAGCTAAACACCAACGTGGCAAGTAAGTTAAGAGACAAATATCCAAATGCTTCAATATTTTTTATAATTAAATGTTTCTTTAAAAATAATCAAACAAATACTGCCTGCCACTCACATGTTTACCATCCTGTTTTTAATTTTAATTTAACATGTTCTTAACAGAAGGTGTCTATTAATTCAAATACGTATATATATGTATATATATATATATGTATATATATGTATAGATATATGTATATATATATGTATATATGTGTATATATATACACAGACACCTATATATATATATATATATATATATATATATTGCTGTATCAGACCAATTAAGATGATAGCTTTTTTAAATATAAAAATCGAAAAGGGCTAGTCAACTGAGGTTCGTTCCTCGCTGCATATTCCAAAATCGCGGAGAAAATTATGATAAAAAAAAAATATAGTAATGAGTATGGAGGGAAGAAAAATATAATTAAAACGAATACATAAATAAATAAACAGGAAAAACCCTCATTGAAATCACATTAATTCTGACAATCTCTTTTTAGTTTGCGAAATGGAGTCCCAAGCACTAATTAACATAATTTCTAAAATTATTAAACGGAGAAGCGAGTGCAACTTGTTAAGGATCGTGAATATATTAACACTAAAGATTGAGGCATTGGCGCTGTTGTTTATAAGGTGATTGCAGATAGCAGGTCCGTATGTATTATTCAGAACGTGAGAAAAAATGTTTGCATAACGAATATTTGATTGTATGTGTCGTTTTAAAAGAAAATCTGATTTTTGCGATGGTCGCCTAATGAAGGACATGCTGCGAGGATATTTAAGTAAATTACAGAATTATTATAGATGGGGAAATATCTTTGCTTATGGACTAGAACATTGGTCTAGATTAAGAAACAACGCGTGGAGTCAACGCAAAATAACACCGTTTTAAAGATTCAGGAATTTGTGTTGTAATCCACTCATTGATAATAAATAGCCACTGTAAACGAAGGTAAGCAGGACATTAATTTCTAACGTTACTTTAGAGTTATCTAAATGTGAACCTTTCTTATTAATAATAGTTTCAACAATGTCTAAGGGATAGCCATTGTTGCGAAGGGTCGTATTGATCAATATAATTTCGTCATACAGATTGACCTTCGAACTAATCATTGAAGACCTGTGTGTTAGTGCCCTAAGCAAATTTAATTTGTGACCTCTATGGAAAAATGAGTCCCATCCTGTATAGCGGCCAGTAAATTGGGGCTGACGATAGATGGATGTCAGAAAAAGTTCAGAAATCTTGGACATGTATATATCTAAAACCGGAGCATAGAATTACTTCTTTGTCTTCTGTTAACTTTAGGGTTAGATAAACGTTATCAACGGACGTTATCAAAGCGTTTACTTTCGTCTTGGTGTCGAATAGGCAAAAACCTCGTAACACTAACGCAAGTTAAGATCGGTTTTCTGAAAATAAGATAATATACATTCCTCCGGATAACTTACAAAGATAATAGCCAAAGCTGGTCCAAATAAAGAACCCATGGATATACAATCTATCTGTACGTACATGATATCATAAAAGCAAAATTCAACCGACAGAGTGGCGAATTTCGTTAATTATACGAAATTAATTTCGGATATGGTGGCAGTTTGAAGTTTATTCTGATATGAGGCGTCAGCACATATAATAATAGTATCTAGGAGTGGGTAAAAAGTTAAGAGACCTTAAATATCAAACGAAAGCATACATTGGTTAGAATAAGTACAACCTTACATTAACTTGGCAAAAAATAAAGAGATATTTAATGCAAGGCGAAGTGTAGCGTTCCTAAAGTGTTTCTCCGGTACCTGGCAGCCATTTGGATATTTGTGTTGAGAGGACCCTATCATGGATAATATCAGTCTCAACAGCATCCTACTTTTATGAATCTAAGGAATAATATATAGAGGAGATATATACAGTGGGGCTAATTAAAATTAGAAGTTAGAAATGAAAATGGGAGAACACAACTTTTCACTCATAAACGGGACGAGATACACATTTAACTCGAAGATTTATTTCGCCCAGTTAGAGTCTTCTTCCATTTCCGAGTCTAAGAATAGTGACCTTACGGCGTAAGTGAATGACGTCGTAGATTCATATGCGGGTACGCCAGTCTTATTTGTGAATCGAAATAGTGAGGTGAAAATAACTATACAATCCAACCGTTTCACTATAATACATCATTAGATAACACTGTACCATAGTTTGCCCGTATTTTATAGACACCGCTTAATGTTTTCGGTACGAGTTGTTGGGAAATTAACCAATGTATGAAATTGATACTAATATCATATACAATGATAGCTATTTGCCTAATTCCTGTAACGCATTGCAGTTCCAGTGGGTAAAATTGTTTTATATTTCGACAGCTTCGATTATTTTAACATTTCTGCCTTTATATCAGCGCATCTTTCTTTCGTCGATTAATTAGATGCCATCAACACGCCATAAAACGTGAATATAATTGACAGATATTTTGCACACTGAAGCATGATCACAGGCCTCATCATAAATAAAAAGAAAGTACTCCTGTGGTGGTAATCCACAATTACACGTATATCAACTTTTTTCAGTACCGAACACAGTAGAAAATATCTCATCCTACGCATATAAAACTACATTTATCTAACATTGTTGTTGCCCAGTTTAAATGGTTACAATTGTAAGGTGAGAGAATACATTGGGTTCACTGCGAACGATTAACTACGAGTGTATTCTCGGAATTTACTTGCTTCCATAAGAAAGTAACATATGACACAATGCCATTTTTAATGTGGGAGAGACTTCAATGCCCCAATAAGAGACACTCTGTTAATATGCAAAAAAATGCCTTATTATGGAAGGGTGTTTACGTTTATTGACCAAGAACAGATTAACGAGTGCAGAATCAGAGCAGAGACCACATCACGGCCACAGGGTCATATGAGTAAACGCTATGATGTTTATCCCTTACTTCACAAAAACTTGATATTCTCATTTCCTTTAAAGTAATTTTTCACACAAAATCCTTTATTGCTATAAAGAACAGCAAATTCCTTTGAAGGAGAAAGATGAGGCAAAAGCTCAAAAAGGGGGTTGGGTGAGGAAAATGGTTGTCGAGAGTTGTCTCCCGTCTCTCTCTATGCAAAATACTGCATCCACTCTATTTAATTTAAAAAAGAAAACAAGCAAGCGTTTCTTGAATGTGTTTATTTACACACATTTAAATGAGAGTGGATGTTATTTTACTTTTGTTTTTTTTCACACGCACAAAAAATGCAATACAATACAAAGACAATACAATACAACAAGTAAAAAACCCCAAGCAAAAAAATAAACGCAGGTTTAACAAGCAATATTTATAATGATGCTATGATGGGGGGATAAAAACTAACAGCTTTAAAATCAACCCAAAAAAGAAAAAAACAATACAGAAAATGCTAGAAATACAATTGTTGTAAAGGGGGAACGCTCCCATTTTCTCTTATAACCGAAAACATTAATTCCGGCATAGCGGCCGAAAGCAAGATACACATTTTATAATTGGGGAGTGAGCGGTTCTAAGGGCCAAAATAACTATCAGGGAGTGTGACAACAGGGATGGTCGGTGACCTTTAAGTTAACATTCCATTGAGACGGAAGATTAGGGTAGCAAACTAAAATTACACGCGAAAAGACATATTTGGAGGCATGCTAACAGATTAAATAAAGGGTGGAGCCAAACTTATTCTATTTTAGTAACTAAGAGAATAAACCTCTCTAGGATGGACTATATAATTCTGGGACATAGGGCTAATATGTGGCATGTATAGTCATGGAGCACGTACGCAAGCCTGTTCCGCGTGGACGCGCATTAACTAAAGTTGTGTATCCACCTACGACTAAAAACTGAACGCAGTAAATCCTCCTATTACATTTAATTTTGATTTTAAATTGACCCTGAAAATACGAGAATAGATTATAATCAGAAGGAAGCTGTCTCTTATACTCTGTTTCTTAATGAGTAGCATGCACTACGAGTCTAGCTACGGTTTAAATAGTTAGGAACAACATTGATTCCTCAATGGACTACAGAGGATCCCTGTTGTCGACGACGGCAGCAATTCCAGTCACGTCTATTGCTCGGAGACAATGAGATTCGTCTTCTCAGTGACATACACCCAGAATGCACGTAGTTTAGAGCAGTTGGAATAGCGTAGTCCACAGTTTCGTTGTCATCCTTCTCGCATCGCGGACTAAAAGGGGTGTTGTTATTTCTAACCCTGGATCGCAGGCTATTAAGGCATATCGCGCACCGAACCAATCGCCATAAAAGTGAAAACTCCATTATTTGAAGAAACCTCGGCCTGGCTTCAAATCAAATGAAAGTGTATCTCTTCATCCGGCAATTAACGCGGCTCCCCAAAAGGAACCAAGGCGACCCTCTTCTAGACATTCCCGATATAGTACCCTCCTAGGCTGTGCGAGGTCTCTAGACCCAGGTAACACTTAGAGAGCGTCTCGGCATTTGTCAAAGTCCTACGAGTTTCTCCTGGCATCATACAGAGATGACGCAAGGAAAGGACAGCTCAGCCGCAAGGACCCAAGCATATTCCTCCATCAAAGATCTCCTCAGGATCGCCAATATCTCGGCATGCTTAGGATTTTCCCAATCCGGCATTCCCAAGCCTCCTTAAACCGGACGTTGAGTACGGACCTGTCTAACGGGATAGTGGTCTCTGCGTTTAAAAGAAGCGTGAACAGGCGGCCCGAAGGCTAGGGATATACGGACAGCAGGTAAAGGATCAGTGGAAAGACTAAGTGAAGCACGCGTCTATTCTACTTTTAAGGGAAAGTCCAATTCGGAGTCAAATCCTCAAAGACCTTCTGGCATGTATCCCCGTCTAGCTGAAAGCCCGGTGGAAACCACACGCCTAGTATGCGAACCGGACCCTAACTTCAACAAGTACTACCTGGTTAATCAACGGTTCTCTGCTAGGCGGCCAACCTAAAGCCAACGTATTTGCTGAGAAAGGAAAACAACCCTCATAATATTTTCGTACTGTTTAAGTTCCCAATCACCGCTATTTATCATGCAAGCACGACACGCGGACGGTGCCATCCTTGGAATACGCAGTGAAGCTGACCTGCGCACCATAAGTAAGAGCAATACTGCGTAGGTTCAATCCAGCAGCTCCCGTCCTCAATTTATATAAGAAAGCCATTAACGCGAGAACGTTGAGCAAAGACAGTAAAGGACCCTTCTGACAAACCGACAGCGAATGACGCCAGCCGCATTCCGTTTGTCTGAACCACTGCCGTTGGGCGAGCATGTACAGTGGAGATCCACCTTATGAAGTCCGGACCAAAACCGTTGGCTTCTGCAACATACGCCAAGAAACGATGGTCGACCCTATCGATCGCCTTGTACTGATCATAATTCCTCAGCGTGGCTTAAGTGTCGTTCTTTAATCACTGTATAATCGTGTGAATCAAGGGCAGATAATTTTAAATTGACTCTCCTTCACAGCGGAATTCTGATCCGGTTTGATCAAGTCAGTAATAATGACCTGCAAACAATTCGCAAGAACTGTGGCTAAAATTTTCAAATCTGTATTGCACAGCGTCAAGGGCCTGTATTTATCTAGCCGCAGACGCATGTTTGTTTTTCCTTCAGAAGTTTGCTTCTAAGAACCTGCCCCATAATCGATCCCGTATCAAACCAGTGGTTAAATACCCGTCTAAATATAAAGGAGTATGTGCAATATTCTCAAGTACAACTGTTGGGATCAGCGAAAAGCTCTCGAAATCGTCAGCAAATTTCCAGAGACGACACCATGGTGTGCTTTTCCCAGCTCTGAATCTGACGAATGTAATTATCAGATTTTTGACCGATCGAAGATTTACGGTCTGCAACATCGACATTAACGGCTAAGTTATACATTCTTATTAACCTAAACCGTCATACTTCTCGCAAGCCGTACATGTACTCCTATAGCTTGATTTATCAGTAGTGAGTTACCCCCACACACCCACCGCCTGGACAAACCTATTCACTAAGTGCTCTTTCTTTGTTTGCAGTAAATATAGCTAGGCGCTGGCAATACGTTACAAAAAAAGTAACTAATGTCGCTTATGGCCTTAACCCACCAGCTACTCCCACATACCGCCCCCACTTAGCCTTTCTTAATATGTCAGACAGTTCGAGCTACCAAGTGCTTAGCGTACAGTACTCGGCTAGCCTGTGATTCCTATTAAAATCTATCCTGGTCACTAACAGTTTGTGTTCACAATGGTCAAACCAGTAAAACGAGTGACAAGATATGTACTCTACGGTGACACTACTTACTAACGAGTAATCTAGGTATGCACTTAAACCGGAAAGAGGATCAGAGCCACGTTCACATCTGTCAACCTCGGATGATCGACACGGAATATTTTGACGAGATCGCACCGAGTACTCACGTCAGATAGGCTTTCCCCAGTGCAATCCGTCCTATTATCAGGATCCGACCAGCTTTTCTCGGCACCTCATGCCACTTCCATTACAGAGTTGTTGAAATGGAGTCTAATTTAATTCAGAAAGTTTTTGAAAACCATACATGCAGACAAACCTATATATATATATATATATATATATATATATATATATATATATATATATATATATATATATATATATATATATATATACCTGCCGAAAAGTGTATTCGAATTATTTGCTCCGGATTAACATTTAGAATAACTGACGTACTTGTATGATAAAATTACATTAAATTGATTTATTTTAACTTAACATATGCAACTTATGAACTGACTACTGTTACACACATAACCCCATATATATATATATATATATATATATATATATATATATATATATATATATATATATATATATATATGTTCTCAGCTGTGTCGACATTGTTTAATACCAGTGGCAACAGGGGGTTCAGAACGACTGAAAACAGTGCAGAGATAAGCTGAAATCACATACAACGCTTAGAATGTCCAAATGGTCACCAATCAGGTACTAGCCAGACTTAACGGTGCATAACTTCGATGATCTAACGGGAACTGGTTTGTCAACGTGATTTTGCCGTACATAACATATATATATATATATATATATATATATATATATATATATATACATATATATATATATATATATATATATATATATATATATATACGTGCGTGTGTGTGTTCGTGTGTGTGTGTGAGATACATGATAAAATAATTGCATACATTCTACGTTTAGGTTTTTGCACAAGTAAAACGTCGGGAAATAATTGAGAGTAGTTTCAGCTAGACTAGTGTTTTTCGTGAAAGTTCGACCTGGGGGGGCATGTATTTGAGCTCAGACGTGTACTTGCTAGGAGCATAATTATCAAGCAGAGACAGGCTCGCAACGTCACTTCTGTTGAAGCGTGGTTACACGAAAAAGAAAAGGGCATCCTCCACTAGGCTTAGAAATTGATTTTCATGTCTATCCAGGCAGAATAAGTTGCTGTATGTGCGAATGCGTAAAACTTCTATGATTGGGAGGTGCAGGTTACAATCTGAAACCACCAAAAATAGCGGTGTTTTTTTTATTAATACTTTTCTAAATTCATTTTGTGCTGTGGTATGTGCGACAAGTTCTTGAGAGATTGAGCTGTTAAGAGACTACTAGTGGCATGGAAGCAGGCGAAATATACTAGTCCTAGTCATGCTGATTTACGAGTTGTTTTTATAAACACATTCTTATTATAGGGCATTTATACACGGCATTAATAGTTTTTAGTAAATTGTTGTCAGGTGTCTTGTTAGTGTTTATTAGAATATTAATTGTGTCTATTTTTTTTAATAATAAATGGAGAATCTGTGTTTAGAATGTGTTTTTGGATTGCTGGAATGTGTTAATGTACGATGTTTTTTTCTCATATTTTCCGTCGATTTTATAATTATAGTGCATCTGGTTACAGTAGAATACATTGATATTATTATTATTATTATTATTATTATTATTATTATTATTATTATTATTATTATTATAATAATAAGTTTTTCTTTAAATGTCGGCCAAAGTGTTTTTAATTTGTGAAATGACGATATTATTTGGGAAGCATTAAATAAACATGTGTTTATGTCAGAGAGTTCTTTATAAAGCATTTTTTGTGGATAACTTGTGTTTGAATTAGTAGATGAGATTTTTCACTACAATTATTTTATATTTATAAGGACATTTTAAATTTTATCTGGCATTATACTGTTACTAAAACGCTTTTTGTATGGGTAGATAACAAAGCTGTCAATGCCGCTTTAATTTCTATATCGAAAATGGGAATCGTGTTATTTATATAACAATGGCTTAATGGTCGGTGTTGATCGGTCATACAATACGAACCCTAGATGAGTTCTTAATTAATGGATACTCTAACTTAACATCTTCATCTGACCCCACGGATCGCCATGGACATGGAATATGTGCCTACATTAAAGATGGCTTCCTGTGTGGCAGGGATATATCCAGAGAAGACTCTTACTTACCTTATATATGCTTCCGGGTTGCACTAGCTTACACCGCCGCATTTATATTTGCCCTTTATCGCCCACACAACAGCGGAGTTCGTATCTTTAAGAGTATTTCGGAGAAAATTAACCACATCCTGTCTACTCATCCCGCGGCTAACATTCACATTTGAGGTGACTTCAATGCCCACAATGTTTAATGGCTGACCCACTCAAAAAAGACTGACGATGAGGGGGCGTTCTGTCATGATTTTGCAATTACCTATGACCTCACTCAGATTGTTCGCGAGCCCAACCGCGGGCCCGATAGTACAGGTCAGTAAACAAGCCTTCTAGACCTTTTTCTCTCCACCTCCACTGAGCTATGCTCATGTGCCGTTCTATCTCGCTCTGGGATCCTCTGACCACTCCGTTGTATCAGTTAAGATAAAAAATGAACTATAATAAGTCTGCAGATGTACCTCTCCACCCTACTGTACACCGATACTCTATGGCTGACTGGGATAGCTTCCGTACATTTATATCTGATCTACCTTTCAATTCAATGTTTAAAAAGGATGTATCCTCTAGATTATCAGACCTGACGGAATTGTTACTGGTTGGCATAGACCAATTCATACCATCCAAAAAATTCGAATAAAAACCTAACAGCCAGCCATTATTCTCCCCTGAATGTGCTGCTGCCATCGCACATAGAACTCACTTTTTCCATAGCTACCAACGTAATAGATGCACTGAGAGTAAAGTTGCTTTCAGGACCGCCAGCAACCACTGTAAAAAAGTAACAAAAAATGCAAGAAAGCTATATGCTCAATCCGTTGGATCCAAAGTACCTGAGAAGCGGCTTGGTTCCCACCAGTTCTGGCAAATAGCAAATAGGATCCTGGACAGAAGCGTGCGTTCTATCCCAACCATTATCAATGGTCCAAAGTCACCTCGTCAGCATCCGAACTTTGCAGCAAATTCTAGCCTATGCGACGAAGACCATCAACTCCCCGTATTTCCTCCTACAACACACACCACGCTGGGTAACATACAAATATATGTGCGTGAGGTCGCTAAGCTAATCAAGAACCTTGATTCCAGTAAAGAAACTGGTCCTGACAATATTCCAGTTATAGTATTAAAAAGCTATAACCAGAAATTGCTCCCATACATACCAAACTGTTTAAACATTGCCTTGAGGAGAAGTGCTTTTCTACACCATGGAAAACCTCATCAGTATGCCCTGTATTTATGAATTCAGGTGATAAGTCATCTCCCCTTCAATACAGATCAATAAATATCCTGAGTATCATGAGTAAGTTGCTGGAATCCATATTAAATAGAGAAGTAGTCAACCACCTCAACAGAAATAACCTTCTTAGTGACTCGCAATATGACTTCCGTTCTGTTAGATCTACAGCTGATGTGCGAACAGTTATATCACATAGAATAAGCGAATCTCTAGAAAAAAGGTTTTATTTCTAGGGCAATTGTTCTTGACATATAAAAGTCCTTAGATAAGGTATGTCATAAAGGCGTACTTCACAAGATTTCCAGCTAAAATATATAACTGGAAATGTTTTCTCTATCATTAAATCATTTCTTGCTGATAGGCTCATAAGAGTAGTGGTTGATGGGCAGAGATCAGAGGCCCAAAGTATTAATACTGGATTCCCTCAGGGGCCCATCCTGGGACCAACTCTCTTCTTGATCTACATCAATGATCTCCCTAAACACATACTTAAATCATTCGTTGACAACTATGCTGATGACACCACTATTTATGACAACACATCAAAGGCTGTAAATGGCAATGATCTCTCTGATTCTGTCTCCTCAGGTCTTGAGCGCGTTTTTCAGTGGGGGAAGATGTGGCTTGTTACCTTTAATGCATCTAAGACCAAGATTATATCATTACATCATAAACGCTCTCATCCCCATCTGACATCGATTGAAATGAATGGCTCTCGTATAGGGGAGGCCCCATGTTTTGATAAGCTTCTGGGTTTGACCTTCACTCCTGATCTGAAATGGAACACATACATCAAGTCTGTGGCCAAGGTCGCTGGGAAAATGGTGGGATCCTTCTACCGCTCCAGAAAATATCTCACTAATGATGCAATTCTATATCTGTATTAAAGCCAAGTACGTCACAGGGTGGAGTACTGATTCTATATCTGGGCAGGAGCTGCTAAAAACAGTCTATCCTGCCTTGACAGAGTACAAAATAGACTTCATGGCTTGGTGTGGATGCCCTTTTCTCTTCCCTGCAATCTCTCTCCCACAGAAGAGACGTTGCGAGCCTTTCTCAGTTTTATCGTTATTTCCATGGCAAGTGCTCGTCTGAGCTCAATTCTCTGGTCCCCCCGCCAATCTTTCACGAAAACACTGTCAATAATTTCCCCCACTCTTTATTCGTGCCTAAATCAAAACGTAGATTTCATGAACAAAGCTTCCTTCTTAGAACTGCACGGCCGTGGAACTCTCTGCCGCTTGCCCCCCCCCCCCCGATTTCAACTTGGATGTCTTCAAGTCCAACACAAACAAATTCCTGATTAACCGCCTCTCTAAGTAATGACACCTATCAAATCCCCAATATTAACTATTACTACGGTATTATCCGACTGATTAGTGTACACACAATAACCCTTATCCCCGAGTGGCTTCTGGGTATTGATAAGTGGTGAACCCCATGTAAAAAAAAAACATATGATACTTCTATTTATATCTATTCCGTATGTATTATTATAGAATCATTACCCTATTATTTATTTATAATTTCGAGTAACCTTGGTTTGGTAGGCTTATGTCGTCTACGAGAAAAGGTAATAACAATAATAATGTTAATGCCGCTCATGAAATTCCGTCAGTGTGTGTTTACAATATCACGTCAGTTAACAGTTGCTGTTTATGATGAATACTCTGGAAAAGTCAAACTGTATTAATGGTTAAAGCAAAATATGAAAATGAATGAATGATTTGCGATGATTTTAAATAGTATATATTCTTTTATCTTAAATTGAATTTATCAACGAGAAAAAATAAAAGAGGATATTGAGGTGCATCCGGATCTAAATATGGAATCATCCGACTTGTAGTCCAATGTTGTAACATTCCAAAGATGATGATAAATCTGTTTTTTAAGTTTAACAATTTTTCTTGCCTCGTGTAACGTAAAACATTATCCTGTAAAACTTCTTCTATTCTATCTATAAAAATGAAATACTATTTTCCAGATCGGATTTTTTCGATTTCCTGAAATAATTTACTGACATTTATTATCTCTTCCTGCAAGACTTTTTCTTCGTTTTATTCACTTACAATTAATCGCATATTTTGTTTAACACCTAATACAGTATCGTTGCATTCTACATTTTTCAGTGGCGTAATTATAGTGCCTGCGAATCTAAGTAATCCCGCTATATTTTTAGCAGAATCTTCTAGGTTTGAATGCTTTCCAACATAGTGCAGAATAAGGCAAATCTTATATTAACTAGTAATAAAATGAAACACATATCCTAAACAGCGTACCCGTAATTAAAAACAAATAAAATCTGTCCCATTCTAAAATAAATCATCCGTCTATAATTGAGGACATGCAAGATTCAACAATTTAATTTATTGCAAAAGTTAAAATAAAGTTGTGCTCTTTAATGGGACAAATATCAACTGCCTCAGTTTCAAAGTGTTTTCTGTCATTAACCGAAGGCCGAACATATGCAACGCATTTTTATTAGACAATAAATAACATGAATCTCCTAGTAAACGCCTTAGCTCTCCTTAATCGCAAGTTACCGCCTTAATACAGCACTATATGCCAGTGACCATCAGTAAGCTCACAGGCAATCTAACAGTCAGTGCATGCCAGTACACACCAGTATAGGAAGACGATATTAGTTCAAATACTAGTGAGCTCCAGTTGCAAAGTAAGCTAGTGCTCTACATAAATGCCAGCAACCAATCATACATGCGATATAAGCATGTTCCAAACAGCAATCATCGCCAATAAAAACCATTGCTGACAATAAAAGACAAAGGTCTCTACTGCCGACGTTAGAAGTCATATAATTTTCATCTGAGTACGGTCGCCAGTGACGGCCACTTTCCAGAGCCAAAAGTGAGTGCCACTAAAAAACGTAATTTTAATTGTTTACCAGGGCAGGGTTGATGCTTTACAGAGTTTCCTCAAGACTTTTGCCACAATCGATCTTCATGACGCCTGTACAGGAGCACAACCTGGTGTGTATATTGCGTCTAACATGCATATAATCAATGTCTATTCGCGAGTGTAGTTGAATTAAAAGTATACCACCTTATACAAATCAAATTGTAATACTAATCAACGGATCGAATTTTCCAGTGCAGCATTGTATTTCATGCCATTATTTTTTTTATTTTTTATGAAAAATATTCTGGTATTAATCATGCTTTATAATGATTATAGAGTTTAATCGTTTTAAAATTCGGATTTAGTAAAAGCAAAATAGCAATATGCATTTTGCACATATGCAAACTGACCTGTACATATTTACAAAAGTACAATTTGCCAAGGTTCCTAATGACAGTTTTAATACATATACACAAACATATATATATATATATATATATATATATATATATATATATATATATATAGTATAACTTTTTTTTAAATTACATTTTCACCCCAAACAAGGCAAATTGCCACTTTGGTGTAGGGGGCTACTATCAGGGGCAACACTACTGGGGTACTATGTAGGGATTTGGGCAGCAAGGTGTCGGTTCACGTTACACTTGAACTTCTGCACGTCAGTACTGTTGGGGAAGCAGGGACCTGGAATGGAATTCCAGAGTCTAGCGGTTCTGGGGAAGAAACTATTGGAGTAAAAAGGTATTTTACATCTAGGGATCTCTACAGTGTGGGGGTGGGATTTAGCCGCCTGTCGGGTTTGTCGAGGGTGCTCACGTCGTGGGGGCACAAGTGAGTGGAGTTCGTCAGAGCATTCACCACTTAAATACTTGTAGAAAAGGCAGAGGGATGCAACATTTCGTCGATGGGACAGAGGCTGAAGCTTAGATGCCAGTTCAGGGCCTATAAGGTTTGCGACTCTCTTTTGAACCTTGTCAAGGAGCGAGAGACTAGTAGCAGATGCACCAGCCCAGAAGTGGCAGCAATACTCCATACATGGGCGAATGGTGGCCTTATAGAGGTACAGGATACTTTCGGGTGTTAGTAGTTTTCTAGCACGGTAGAGAGAGCCCACCTTTCTTGCAGTGGCCCTGGCAATGACTTCAATGTAATTGTTCCAACTCATGTTTCCTGTGAACGTTAGGCCAAGGAGTTTGAAAGATGGACTCTCAGATAAAGAGTCGTTGACCATTGCTATGGGTGGTAGAGAGGGTTTCTTGTAATTATTGAATGAAACTAGTTTAGTCTTGGCAGCATTGAACGCGACCAACCACTTTTGTCCCCATTCCACTACAGATTGGAGGTCTTCCTCTAGTGTTTCTGCCACTTTTTTAGAAATGTGTTCATTCGTCTTCCTGTCGTGCCTGCCATAGAGTGTAGTGTCATCAGCATATATACCCATCTCAGAGGCAATGTTGTCGGGGAGGTCATTTATGAATATCAGGAACAATAGAGGTCGAAAGATAGATCCCTGGGGCACTCCCGCATTTATATCATATTGATTAGATGTACGACCGTCGAGGACAACCTGGATTTTTCTCTTATCTAAGAAGGATTTAATTATGTTAAGTATTCTACCAGTGATACCGTATGATCTGATTTTACTGAGGAGACCCTCATGCCATACCCTGTCAAAAGCCTTAGATATATCTAGAGCAACCGCTCTGCCCTCCCCCGCCTTGTCCAGTGAATGGTATATACGTTTAGAGATCACAGTTAGGATGTCTGCTGTGGAACGGGCTTGTCTAAATCCATATTGTCAGTAGTTTAGCATCTGTAAGACTCCTATAATTTGAACATCCGCTTCGTCCAAATTAGTAGATGCTGTTCAAGTTTCATGATAAAAAAAATGTGCTGCAGTTAACTTTAATTTTCTAAGAATTAAGAAATAGTAAATGAAATACATTGTTATATGATACTTCAAGTATGTATTAAGTTGAGTTTACAATATATCTCAAGTAAGAATTGTTAAATATTATTACCAAGAACAAAAACGTGGATAGTAAATTAAATCTACTCTTTCCTGTTAGGTATTTATTACCTAAGATACCATCTACAGAAATGATACATTTATGTAAAATACATTTTTTTTATTATTCATTTAATGAGTTTCATTGCAGTTTCTATTTTTATCGATTGAGCTCTCGGGCGCAGCCATTGTATTTCGTAAGCGATCACGAAAATCTACAATTTCTTGGTGCTGTAGCTTCTTTATGATTATATCTCTTCAGAGTGGCATTGTTTTCAAGAAATTTTATAACCGTTTTCATAGACTTCTGTGCATCGTCCCGTGATATTGCTTAATCAAAGTGTTCGTGGTTATTTACATTAGAGTCAAGAGGATGGGTGATGTCGTTATTTTCATCACCATCACTAATTTCAGGATAGTGATCAGTAGTTTCCTTATCTTGTTGCACCCATATTTCAACATCATCTGCATTAAGTGATGTAAGAACAGCCAGGTTGGTTGGTAACCGTTTGGTTTCAATAATGTTATCTGAACCAGTTGCTAGCCATTGTGATGCCTTGTTTTACACTATTTTAAATATAGCAATCTGAAAAAATGTACAGTTTGTGTAAAGTAAGTGTTAATAGCTAATCTACATTAATTACACAGTGCCAATATTAACATTTCTGCGCAATATCTTACAAAACCATGTAAACATATTACTGAAACTCCGCAAATATGATAATACAATTTCAATGGCTAAACAGCTCATGTTGAGACTAATCTAGTTTTATAAGAAGTACAAATGAGAGGAAGCCCAAATTTAGAGGGAGTTCAAATTAAAGGAGTGTTACTGCATACTCAAATTATTTAGGTATAATACGCTTAAATATATTTTATTAATGCATACTGCATATTCATTATCATAGAGAACATGTACAATTATAATCCGTCTTAAATATATATATATATATATATATATATATATATATATATATATATATATATATATATATATGTATATATATATATATATATTTGTTTACAAAATTGTAAAAAATAGTACAGTACCATCGACTGGAATGAAAAGCAAAACATATAACGTTGCAGTATTTGTCAGTGGTTGACAAGTTTCCTAAAATTACGACTCGATATTAAAGTTGCAGACGCTTGTACAAACCTTGCTGACTGATTTTAACATCGCTCTACGGAACAAAAGTGGAGATTAATAAAGATTAAGAAAATTATATGCGATAAAATTATGATGGGAGACAGATAACAAAAGCAGGAAAAGAATCATATAGAAATAACAAGACTCCTAAAAATGTTCTTTGTTTGTATAGAGGAAGTTTTAATGATTTAATATAGATAGCTTGTGAAAATAAAGCTTTAGCTATGATTTGCATAATATAGTGGATTTCTTGTGAGACATACTCACTACTGTTATTTATTCAACCTTGACTTCATAAACTATGGCAGCTCCTGTAAATAAAGTGTATGTACATAACCAAAAACAAAGACAGTTTATTATTATATTATCACTAGAGAGTGTGTCGTTCTGAAAAAGGAGATCAAGTTTACATTGAAGTTCAAGGTATAGACACGGTTATTTATAAAGTGCTTCAGATAACCAACCAATAGATAATGTGGAAAACATCTGATATTGCATGTTTTGCATATCGACTGTTGTAATGGACGCATTGTTTGATATGGTAATCCAAATTTGCGATTCCCGCCCAGCATAGTGAATTTAAAAACTACATTTAATAAATAAACATTAGTTTTTTACACTGACACACACACCCACACACACAAACACACACACACACACATATATATATACATATATAAAACTATATATGTATATATATATATATATATATATATATATATATATATATATATATATATATATATATATATGTATATATATACTAGCAAAAGTACCCGTCGTCGACTGGATTCAAATACAGCCTACAGAAAATGTACTCTGATTTATGAAAGTATGATAGGTTATGAAAAGGAAGAGTTGTAAAATTGGGTAGAATTTCGGGGTATCAAAACCAAAGCAAAATATGATGAAAGTAAAAGTAAAAGAGATAAACCCCATAATTTATTATACCATACCTGTTACCACTGAAAAACTTATCACAATATCCTGTGGGTCTATATTAAAAAGTCTTGTTTAAGGTTAGGCGCGAACGAACACCCCATAAATGTATTATACCATAGTTTTTCAAACTGAAACGTTATTATCAAATTAAACTTACGCAGATAGATATGAAAATACTTTATTAAAGGTTTTGCCTATTTCCATTCTATGGAGGTCAGGCGCGAACGCAGACCCCCCAATTTATTATACCATCCCCATTTCAGTTAAAAAATACTCATCAAAGTATTCTTACCTACATCTATATTAAACACACTTGTAAACGTTTTTTTGTTTTAATTTTTAATTTTTTTTTTCCATACTAAGTGTTCTAGGCGCGAACGCAGAACCCACAATTTTAATGAACCACCGTTCTGCCTGATCAAACATATCCATTCCTGTGTCTTGATAATCTTCTATCATGATATGTAATCAGTCATTTAAAATAGTCAACCATATATAAGCCTATTCGTGACAAGACACACACACCCACACATTCAGCTTTATATTATAAAATACATATATATATATATATATATATATATATATATATATATATATATATATATATTTTACACGTCAAGGTCCTGGATATGACCTTAAACTATATCCGATGGTGAGGCCCTAGCTTGTGGGTTTTGGGGAGTGTGGAGCAACCCTTTAATTGCCAATGCTCCCAGGTCCACTCTGATCCGGAGTGGTAGTACATGTTAGCGTCCACACTATGGGTTAAATAGAAACCGACTTAAAAAAAAACAAATATACTCTATTAAAACACTGTTCTTCAAAATCACTGGATTTGGCATTAAATAACATAAAAGCGGTGATATGCCGTAAAACAAACAACCACCCAACCAACCAACTTACACGTCAACACATGGAAAATAAAAACAGAAAAGATATAAACATTTATATATTATTCGCATTGCTTTTTTATTCATACACATACCCCCTTATATATATATATATATATATATATATATATATATATAAATATATATATAAATATATATATATATATATATATATATATATATATATATATATTCATCTTCCTGGGTGGTAGACTTGACTTCTAGGACTATGTAGGACATCCCAAGAATATTTTCTGAGTAGATTACCCGCCCCCTATTAGTTCACATACGTATGATACTTAATTATTAACAACGTGTTGTTGGGACGCCTTGTTTGTCTTTTATGTTTCATGAAGTGTTTGGTGTCCGTAAGGTTTAAACGGGCATTGTTATAAGTGTTGTTTATTCTTGGACCATAACTCACTGTCTGGTTCTATGTCAGCATCGATGAACAAAGAAGCATGATGTTACCAAAAATTATTTGATCGACATATCTTTCATCATTATTTGATCGACAGATCTTTCATCAACATATTTATCCTGTAATAAAATTGACCATATTGATCTAACACAATTTTCGTTGTGTTTTAATCGGTTTAAATGCAATTATTACTTGATGTACAACTTAATTACAATAATATATGTACATGATACGTTTCAAATGGAAGAAAAATACTTTCATTTCAATTTTAGTCGATTTGTATGAATATATTTTATTGTTTTAAACACTGAGATCCGAGATGTACCAGCATTAAACTTCAATAATCATCACATAAGCTTTATGTACTCTAGAACGGATGAGCCGATTATTATTTTATTTAATTTCATACGAATACATTTGATGTGTCGGCAGAGCACTTACGTAGATTCTGTATTAGAATGCATCGGATACGTATTACATATTGATAACGAACATCCAATTAAAGAACGAAATCTTATTTCGACCAACGTTAACACATTAATACAAACAAACAACAGATATATTTTGAAAGTTTACTCACCGCACAATCAAAAAGGCCCAGTCTAAAAAAAAACCTCCTCTTGTTTTAATTATTAAGTAATTCTGGCCAAATAAGCGTTTATGTTTAGAACGCAATCGAACCGTAATACTTGTGTGTTTTGGGCTAACCTTATTTATAAATGATTATGTAAAAATAACTTTATAAAATAAACAGTCAGTTCTTAATAAAATTACGGTGCGTTTTAAGGAATTGTGGATGTTTTAGAGCTCTTATGTATGTTAAGCTTTATGAAAAGCTATTATTTACAGATATTTCATACAATATATATAGTATCTATGGTCTAGGCTTACCTACAATGTATAATGCATGCAAGTTCATATAATATTGCATCGGTCACATTGGTTCTGGGTTCATTCTCTAATGTATACATAATATATATGATGTATATAATCCAAGGCCAATTACAACTACAGGATACTGTTTACCATATTACTTCTCACATTGTTAATGTATACTTTATTTTAAGTATCACCTGTTTTAAATTATGTAGTCATTGCAATCGCTTTATTTTGTCAGTTATTGAACTCATCCAGAGTTTTGCTATTCAGAAGAATGACATTTCTAATCATTTCTATTTTAGTTTTGTTTATGACACACTCAAGTATATTTCCCTTGTGTGACATTTCAATACTGTTCGATTAGATGACCAAAACAAACAAATTGACTCACGTTTCTGGCAGAGATAGCCAAGAAAATACATCCAACCTTTATAAAAAACAACTACACAGACAGCCGGCACAAATAACTAAAATGAGTAAAAGTAAATATGTTTAAGTTTATATGAGTCAGTATGACCAAATATTAAGCACAAGTCAGTTATAGATTTAATAAGAGTTGAGCGAGACACATTTATATAAGTTTTAGTTACGTTTCATAATGAGTCGACAGTAAAAAACAATTGCGAATTACTTTAGACGGTTATCTAGTCATGACTGACAGAAACAGACCATGCTTCCTCCGTGAAGTAAATAAATTGTTCCGTTCAAAATTCCGTCCATATTCCCGAGTTCGATAAGAGACACCTGAAGAAAGTCGGATGTTAAACTGATCAAAATCTTCTTGTAAAGAAACTCAAGACAGGATAGTAGTTCGATGAATCCAACAGGTAAAATATATTTGCCCATCATTTAGGAAATAGTGTACCAACTTCAGAAACATAGTAACGTGTCATATGATCAAAAACGATCTCAGCCAAGATGAACTGTGAATATATTCATATATATATACACACACACACACACACACATATATATATATATATATATATATATATATATATATATATATATATATATATATATATATATATATATATATATATATATAAGAATTCAGGTGATCGCTCATCCACCTCTCAGTACAGACCAATAAGTCTCTTACATTTATATGATAGGATTACCGAATCCCTAAGCGGAGGCAACATTTCTAGGGCAATTGCTCTTGACATATCTAAGCCCATTGATATGGTATGGCATGAAGGTTCACTTCACAAGATCTCTAGCTATAGTATAGCTGGAAATGTCTTCTCTATGATTAAATCATTTCTTTCTGACAGGTTCATAGTTGATAGGCAAAAATCAGAAGCTCACGATATTAATGCTGGAGTCGTCAGGGGTACACCCTGTGCCCAACACTTTTCCTGATCTACATTAATGATCTTCGACATCACATCCTTACATCATTTGTAGACATTTATGCTTATGACACTACCATCTATGGTAGCGCATCTAAGTCAGTAAACGACAAAGTTCTCTCCGATTATCTCTCCTCTGATCTTGAGCACGAGGTACAATGGGAAAATGAATGGCTGGTTACGTTTAATTCATCTAAAACCAAGCTTCTCTCTTTACATCATTAACGCTCTGATCACCATCTGGCATCAGGTGAAATGAATGGGTCTCGTCTTGAGGAGTCTTCAAGTGTTGACAAGCTCCTGGGATTGACCTTTATTCCTGATCTTAAATGGAGCAGGTACATCAAATCTGTTGCCAAGGCCGCTGGAAAAATGGTGGGATCTTTCTATCGATCTAGTAGATTTCTGACTGCTGATGCAATTCACTATCTATATAAGAGCCAGGTACGTTCACGGATAGAATACAGTTGCCACATCTGGGCAGGAACTGCTAGAAAGGACTTGTCCTGCCTTAATAGAGTTAAAAATAGACATCGTAGTCTCGTAGGAGATTCCCTTTTCTCTTCCCTGCACCCTCTATCTCGCAGAAGAGATGTTGCGAGTTTGTCTCTGCTGTATCGTTATTTTCATGGAAAGTGTTCGACTGAGCTTCAGTCTATGCCCCCCCCTCGCCAAACTTTCACAAGAAACACTCGTCTAGCTGAAAACACTATCAATAACTCCGTTATCTGTCCCTAAACCTAAATGTAGATTCAATGCACACAGCTCCTTTATTAGAACTTACACCTGTGGAATTGTCTTCTGTTTTTCTGCTTTCCAGCTGGTTGTCTTCAAGTATAACGTAAACAAGTTCTTGATGAGCCGTCGCACTTGTTAACAAATTTACCGAATTTCTATTACTAACGATTACTATATTGCCCAATTCTCTACTGTACAATCTTTACCCTTTATCCTTGAATGCCCTCTTTGCCTTTATAAGTGGTGATGCCTATGTAAAAACAGTCGTAACTAAGTGCTAGCTCTAATTTTAATAAAGATCTATGGCAGTAACTTAATAACAATAGACACAATTATATATAATAATAGCTTTATGTTTTCTTTTGAGGACATTAATTTTCATACTAGAGGCTTAATTTGGTGCGACAACTTTTGTGCCGGATATTAGGTTATTACAGCAGTATTCTCCTTCTTCGTCACCTTCTCATATCTTTTCTTAACTTTATTCTGGTCTTGTTTTCTGATATCATTCGTAATTTGTCCTCTTCTTTTACAAATTGTTTATTTACACGTGTTCTGTTTACACCCTCTTTTTGCAACTCCTTCTGATTATTATTATTTAAGCTATTATGATTGTGTCTCACAGGGAGTGTTCGCAAAACATTACTTATAGCTGAGGCAGTGTAAAAATTGCAGGTCTCTATTTGTGTCTGGACGACAGCATATTACCCCAGATTTTAAGTAGTATTACCATTTTTCGAAAATTTTGGCGAAGTAATAAGCATTATTGCAAAAGCCGCTTACAATCGACCTGCACTTGAGGGGACCACTGACCTTCAATGCAATATAGGTGGCAATGTGTCTCCCCAAGATAATATCCCCCTCCCTTTACACTCATCTTGTTGAGGAATGTATACTTATTTTCCGCATTAGTCATTGCAGCCTCTTATTACACTCTCATATGGTTCCAGTCAATGTCGACAATACCATTCTTTGTAGTTCATTTCTCTGGTTTAAATATAGTGATTTGCATATACATTTGCGCTTACAATTTTTTTAATTCGATGTGGTATTCACTTTTATTATTTTGTGTTATTTCTGTTGCATCCTTCAGATGACCCGTAAGTGTTTGTGTCTATGTGGTGGTGTTGGCATATTCAAGACTGCTTTTGCAGTCGTAGTGTTTTTGTCATGCCCTCTGTTGTGCAGTATTTTATTATTATTATTAGTAGTAGTAGTATTAGTAGTAGTAGTATTACAATTATTATTATTATTAATAATAATAATACTGTTATTATTATTTTATATCGATTACGAACTTAACAGGCTTGCGTACGCAGCGTCATACGTTGTCGCGGATCGACCTGGTATAATACAGAAGGAAAAATAGAAATGAAGGATAGAAGACAATAGTGACAAAGGCGGCTTGAAAAAATATTAAACAGTGGCGGAAAGACATTGGTAGGATCGAAGAAAAAAGAAAAGGACTTAAGCTAGGATAGAAAACCAAGGACGAGCTTGAAAGGAGGTATAGATTGCTGGAATCGGGAACGATGACCGTCCTAACAATGTTCAAAGGGAAGGTCCACACTCGTGGTATGAATATTAGAAACTTGGTTGAAAAATCGTTGCGTTTCGGCAGAACAACCTTGTCCGGAACAATCAGTCTCAGCTGTATAAAGAATTAAATGGTAGTAGACAGGCGGGAAATAACAACACTCCAAATGCAAAAGATGCAAGAAGTTCTGGCGTGGGACTGATCTATCGAAGGGCGATATAATAAGAAGTAGGAAGAGGTCAGAAAAAAACTATTAGGGATGCAGCGGATAAAGGACGTTGAGATAACCATTGATGCCGTGAAGACTAGCAAACGAGGTATGACAAACTGGAAGGCACCTGGTCCAGATGGAGTGATAGGCTTCTGGTTCACCAGTTCCAATGCCGTTATTCACCTAAAGCTGTTGCCCTGCAAAGGGTCGTAGAATCGAGAGATACGCCCGATTGGCTTGTTTAGAAAAGGACGCCACTGATCTGGAAACACCCTTAAAAGAGATCATATGCCAGCAATTACAGACCAATTGCATGTCTACCACTAACCTGGAAACCGTTAACTGGAATCTTTGTGTAAACATCTATGGAGATCTTGTGAGTAATGGGGTTTCCCTGATAAACAGAAACGGTTTCTCATTCATGGATCCTTGAAACACTATTCATGAGGAAGTTTGCTGGGAATGTGGTAGGGTTTTTGCAGACAAGTATGACTCAACGGAAAACGGTGCTGATAAGAAACAGAGAGGTTCTGGGGTAGGTCAGCATTACACGTGGAATATTTCGATTCGTTATCTCCACTTCTTTTTATAATGATAATGATGCTACTGAGCATCCTCTTGAAGAGAGAGTAACTGGGGTATAACTTTTGATTAAGATTATTTTGGTGCTACATTTTCCTTACTATAATTTCTTTATTTTGACTTAATTTTATCTAATATATTTTATTTTAGTCAGCCGTTACATGCAAAGTAATCCAGAATACCCCCCCAATAAGAAAATGTTTCAGGATTACTACTTATCGGTACGTGATAACACCGCTGCGGTATTTTAAAATTATTTTGGTGCTAAATATCCTTGTTATAATTCTTTGGAGATGTCTCTTGGATAAGAACAAAGTGTAATACCTGAAACGGAAGCACAGTAATGCATTTTATTTTCATTTCATTCGTAAACATGGGAGGGAAATTTATCTCCAAATATCTTTACTTTCGATTTTGAGCCACAGGCTTATGCTAAGTAAATATTAATAAGTCCTTTAACCCCCCTTTTTTAATGGAGAGCCGACAACGCGTCGTAGATGCGTTATCGGCCGCTCTCGTTACTCTCGCTTCTCCTTATTTTCCATCAGTCCTCATCTCGAAAGAGTGATTTTTCTTAAAAAGTGATTTTTCTGACAAAGACCGAGGAAAATGCTGTTTTGCAGAACGGCAGTACTTCGTGAACAGACGCCTGAGATATCTGAAATTTTCTGTTTCTATGTCTATCCTTGTGGTCATGTCATTAGTAAAGGTGCTGGATGTAAACGTTTCATCTGACTAGATATTGGCTGCCTGATAGTCAGGGACCCCACGTTTGGATTAACCACTAAGTACTGAAGCTGCTGTATTGCCATCTGGGTAATGGACTCTGGATCATGCAGTAGTTTCTAGTGGAGTCTCTCGATGCCATACTAGTGGGTAATTGTTACAGATTTACCTTATCATGTGCTACACAACATCCTATCTTTTTCTCTTCGTCTTTCCCTCTCTGTCCTGCTCTAACCAAGTCTGTCGACCTGTCCACAAATCCCAAATCCTAAAGATGAAATATCTCCAGAAAAATATCACAAATAAACCTAGAACCCCATCCTCGAACGTAGACCCTTACTACCATGTCTCCTTCTCCAACATCAGAAGTTTACGTTCCAACCTTCCAGAAGTTGAAACCCAATTACAGGAGACGAAACCGGACATATTCTTCTAAGCGAAACTGGCATAGGGTCGACGACTTCCCTAGACGAGTTCATAATTAAAGGATACCCTTACTTAACATCTCAATATGACCCCCAAAATCGCGATGGACATGGAATATGTGCCTACATTAAATCTAGCTTTCCATGTGGTAGGGATATCGCCAGGGAATACGCTAACTTATGTCATATGTGCTTCCGGATTGCATTTGTTTACACTACTGTATCTATATTTGCGCTCTATTGCCCCCACATCCTGTCTGCTCATCCTTCGGTTAACATCCACATTTGTGGTGACATAAATGCCCACAATGTGGAAAGGCTGACCCAATTAAACAAGGCAGATGATGAGGGGATGTTCTGTCATAGAGTCGCCATTGCCTATGACGTCACTTAGATTTTTCACGAACCCAGCCTGTGCCGATACTTCCGGTCAATACGCTAACCGTCTAGATCATGTTTTCACAACTTTCTCTTAGCTATGTTCATGTGCCGTTCTGTCCCCTCGTGGATCTTGACACCACTCTGTAGTATCAGTTAAGATAAAAACGAAATGCAAGCAGTCTTCAGACGTACCTTTTCAACATACTGTATATGCATACTCTACGGCAGACTGGGATAGCTTCCGTACATTTATATCTGATCTACCCCTACATTTCATGTTTAAAAAGGATGTGCCCTCCATATTATCAGATCGGACCGAAGAGTTTACTGTAGGTATAGGCCAATTCATACCTTCCAAAAAATGTCAAAAAATACCTAACAGCCAGCCATGGTTCTCCCCAGAATGTGCTGCTGACATCACGCACAGAAATCACTTTTTCCAAAGCTACCAACGTAATAAATGCACTGTGGCTAGAGCTGATTTCAGGACTGCCAGCAGGCACGGCAAAGGAGCAATGAAAATGCTCAATCCGTTAAATCCAAAGTAGCTAAGCAGAGGCTTCGTTCCCACCAGTTCTGGCAAATAACGAACAGGATCCTGAACAGAAGCGTGCGTTCTATCCCAAACATAATCAATGGACCTGAGGTCATCTTGTCAGCATCAGGCAAGGCCAAACTATTTGCCAAGAACTTTGCAGTTAATTCTACCCTATGCGACGAAGGCCATAAACTCCCCGTATTTCTTCCTATAACAGACAACACGCTATGCAACACAGAAATATATGTGCGTGAGGTCGCTAAGCTAATCAAGAACCTTGATTCCATTAAAGCTACCGGACCTGACGGCATTTCAATTATAGTGCTGAAAAAGCTTAAAGCTGAACTTGCCCCCATACTTAAAAAAAAAAAACGTTTAAGCATTGCCTTAAAGAGAAGTACTTCCTAACACATTGGAACACCTTATATTATGCATGTATTTCAGAATTCAGGTGATAAGTCGTCTCCCTCTCAGTACATACGAATACATCTCCTGTGTGCCAGTAAGTTGCTGGAATCCATATTAAATAGAGAAGTAGTCAACCACCTCAATATAAATAACTTCCTTTGTGACATGCAATATGGTTTCCGTTCTGCCAGATCTACAGCAGATGTGCTAACGGTTATATCTTATAGGATTAGTGAATATCCTGAAAAAAACTTCCTCTCTAGGGCAATTGCTCTTGACATATCAAAAGCCTTTGATAAACTATGGCAAAAGAGCCTACTTTACAAGATTTCCATCTACGGTATAAGCGGAAATGTTTTCTTAATTATTAAATCATTTCTCTCTGATAGGCTCATAAGAGTAGTGGTTGATGGCCAGAAATATGAGGTCCTAAGTATTAATGCTGGAGTCCGTCAGGGGTCTATCCTGGGCCCAACTATCTTCCTGGTCTACATCAATGATCACCCAAAACATGCTTAAATCATTCGTTGACATGTATGCTGATGACACAACCATCTATGGCAACACACCAAAGGCTGTAAATGACAAAGTTCTCTCTGATTCTCTCTCCTCTGATCTCGAGCCCGTGGTACAATGGAGGAAGAGGTGGATAGTTACTTTTAATGCATCTAAAACCAAATTTCTATCTTTGCATTATTAACGCTCTGATCCCCAGCTGGCATCAATTGAAATGGATTGTTCTCGACTAGGGGAATCTCCACATTTTGATAAGCTTCTGGGCTTGACCTTTACTCCTGACCTGAAATTGAACGCGTACATCAAGTCTATTGCCAAGTTCGCTGGAAAAATTGTAGGATCCTTCAACCGCTTCAGAACATATCTCTCTGTTGATGCAATTCTCTATCTATTTAAAGAAAAGTACGTCCAAGTATTGCGTACTATTGCCACATCTTGACAGGAGCTGCTACAATCAGCCTATCCTGCCATGAAAGAGTACAAAATAGGCTTCGTTGCTTAGTGAGACATGCTCTTTTCTCTCCCCTGCTACCTCTCTCCCACAGGAGAGACGTTGCGAGCCTTCTTTGTTTTATCGTTACTTGCATGGAAAGTGCTCGTCTGAGCTTCACACTTTAATCTCTTCTCGCCAATCTTTCACGAAAAAACACTCGTCTTCTGAAACCACTGTAAATTTTTCTCCAGTCTTTATCTGTGCCAAAAAAAACGTAGATTGCATGAACAAAGCTTCTTTCGTAGAAGTGCACGCCCGTGGAACTCTGTTCCCTATGCCTGTTTCTCACCTGAAAACAACCTTGATGAATTCAAGTCCAACGTAAACAAATTCCTAATGAACCGCCCTATAAAGTAAGACACTTTATCAAATCTAAACACTAATGTACTCTACACGCAATAACCCTTATTCCCGAGTGGCTTCCGGGTTTGATAAGAGATGACCACCTTTTAAAAAAACATCATGAAAGAAATAAAATATACAGGGCATAAGTATTTTGGAGTTTTGCAGGGGTCGGTATCATGAACAGAGAAATGAAGGAGAAAGTCAGGAAAGAGTATCTTAGAAGAGTGAAACTAATTGCGAAGTCGAAATTGTATGGAGGAAACCTAATGAAAGCGGTGAATGCATGGGCAGTCAGTGTTTTCAGATACAGTGCAGGAATCTTTGAATGCTCTGACAAGGAGTTGCATGCCATGTATATAAAAACAAGAAAATTTTATAACTGTTTAGTATACTCCACATTCGGAATCGCGTAACGAGTCTATATCAAAGGGGGGGGAAGATTGTGGGAGAGGATTGAAAAGTGTAAAAGATTGAATTAGAACTGAGGAAATATCGTTGCAGTAGCATATGGTTAGAAGTGAGGAGTGGATTCTTCAGGTTGTTGCCAATAAAATTGACGTATGGGAGACCAAGGGTGATTGTGTGAAACGTATGTATAGAGAAAAGAGTAGAGGAAATGGATATGAAGAAAATGCATGGAAGGTTCTTCCATAATGTAGCAGAAGTAGCTAATGAAAAATTATGGCAATGGCTTTGAGCTGAGTATCTGGCTGACAGTACTGAAGCTTTTGTTTGTGCAGCACAAGAGCAGGCATTAGGGACACGATTGTTAAAAAAATGGTTATAGGAGAGGAAGTTGCTGAATATTGCCGGATTTGTGGAAATACCTACGAGTCATTTCTTATCTCCTACTATATTTTTAAATAAATCGCAAAATTCTATCACCAAAGATGCAATGTAAAATATAAATAAAACTAATAATGTCGTGTTTGGGCCGTGCTTGAAACTAAAATACGCCTTCTTCTTTTTCTTACTAGTATCTTTTCTCTCTTAAAATGGTATGATTTTATCGCAGAGTTTCCGTTCGCGCCGGGCGTTCATACAATGGAAATATGTCAAGGATTTCTATAAGGATATATTAGATAAATTGCAATGGTCAGATATGTAATGATGAGCATTAACTAGATTACCTAGATAAATAATATTGCTTTTTTGACAAAAAGGACAATAGTACCGCAGGGTCTCAATTCACGCCGAATATCCACAGTTTGATTAGAAAATTATATTATGCGTGAAATTTCCATAGGTCCCGCTAATTATTATTATTGCAATACGAATGAATTTGCTTAAAAAGAAGATTTTACTTTGCAAGTGTGTCGGTAATAGCATCGTGACATTGAAGTAAACATTAACAATAGATGAGTTTAATTTTAGTAACGATTTGAACGAAGCATCGTGCATGCAGTACTAACTTGCTGGAAATAGATTTAGTCTGTCTGCTTCAAGTGCTACAACTTTACGTGCTTTGTTTCAATCTGTTTTCTCCGCGGCAATTTATAAACGAAAGAGAATCGAACGTGTTTCAGCTGCGAAATAATAATTCCATCGTGCCTGTACTTAAGCTCCTATTCCTTTATTTCCCCATTCTATTCGTGACCGTCTGCTTCTATTTCGCTGAAAGCTGTTCATATCTCAGTCGCGCCATATTAAGCAGAATTCAATAACGCCAGATTCGACTTACGTGATCATATCGCATATTATAAGAGTATAATTAGGCCTCCCCATGTTTTCCTCATTTGATTTCACGTTTTTAATTTTTTTCCTCTCATCTAAAGAACGCTGACTAGTTTTCCTCCATTTCGTCATCATCATTTTGATAATATATACTTCTTTACTAATTAAAAAAAAAGCAGTCATATTAAAATCTCTTCAGAATAAACCTTAAAGGTTACCTTACAATGCATACATGTGGAATATATTTTTATTGGGGGAAAATTACACAAGCTATAGTCTAAAATTTCACTTTAAGAACAACCTGTGGTTTTCCTCAGAGTCTGAATGAAACAATCTCCCAGCATTTCTAGTAGTCGCTCCCTTTTTCGATAAACTTTCCAAATGAATTTGCATTATTGTATTAATCGTGTACCACTGATTTCTCAAGAGCAGTACCTCTTTCTCTTCACTGGACTTCGGGCGCTAATAATAAGCGTACTCAAAGAATCCGTCCGTTGTTCTCTCGATTGTTTTCCGTAAGGTCTCGCAGTGTTTAGCTTTTAACATTGGTGCCCGTTGCATAGTGGCAGTCTTCCCCTCGGTTCCGTATTTTTCATTTTTTAAAATGTTATCTGTTTTTAGTGTGCCTATAGTTATTAATAGCATATGAATTGTTTAAGTAGTATATTGCTTTACGTTATCAGTCAAGTTTAGAAGATTTAATAATTTCGCCGTTATTTTGTTTCCTGTAAATTATTATAGCATCTGCTCCTCATGCTTGATGAGTTTATTGTTTTTATTTATGCCACAAAGTATTTTGTAAATTTAACGACGTAGTACAATCACTGCTTCGTGTTTTAACCATTTCTGCCTGCATATTTGCTGTCTATGCAGAGCTCCTAGTGCAAATCCTTCTCCATATAAGTGTGTTCGTCTTTATAAACCTTTTAAATTGTTTGCTGCACTGGGTTTATTTGTATCTCTTTTCAACAAAAAATGCATTTACTGTTTTCTTGTGGTTTATCTGCTTTAGTTTTATTACGGTTAGTTCTAATCATGTGTTCCGTGCAGTTGTCAGTAAGTATTCTGCTGTTTTCTGAATATATATCTTTGTTAAACAACATCCGGATATTTTCACGATTTTCCTCTTTCGTAATCCTTATAAATTCTCTGTGTAGCTCCTTCTAATTTAATGTTTCTGATTGTTTTGTTTCTAGTTTCATCGTCTCGTACTAGTGCCTCTCGCTGCGATAATCAATCTTTCTATATACTGTATTTTTATGTTTAAAACTCTTTTGTATCTTCTACGCAGTCTTCAAGATGTATCATGCCCGTCTATCTTTCGTTACTGTCTGCCTGAGAGTTTATCAAATAATTCAATGTATCCCCCCTAACAAAATCAACAATTTTATTTATATATTTTGTCCTGATAATTGCCTTGCTAGACGGCACTTAAACATTACGTTAACTTACACCTTCTCTACACCTCTGATGAGAAGCCTTACACTTCGAAATGTTTTGGCATAAAGAGTTTCTTTAATCCCCCAAATAAATGTATGTATGCCCTTATTAAATAAATGACTAATTATATATTTTCCAATATATAGTTTTTGTGAATTCATTTTCAACTTCCATTGGTTCGTCTCTCTCTCTCTTTCTCTCTCTCTCTCTCTCTCTTCCTATATACATATATATATATATATATATATATATTGTATAAATATAGACATATATATAATGAATAAATGACAAGAGGCTTTATTCCAAATTTCATGATGTTTACCACCTTATAACTTTTTCCTTTAATTTAGTTGACATTTATAATTCTTGGGCAATTCAAAACGATGTAATTGGATACATATTATAAGGTATTTACCGCTACTCTTCCAATTTTCGGAGTTTAATCATGTCAAAACGCAATTTATTTCCTTTTGATGTATTGAATGTTGCTATTACTTCTGATGAGTTAAGAGCATACTAGATTCATTGTTGATATCATAATTAACTGATTTGTTTTGCGCTACGAAACACATACTGTCAAGAATTGTAAATATCAACTGAATTACAGGAACCCAGCATAAGATGGGAAACATCATGACTTTGGAATATAGCCTTTTCTCTTTTATTCACTATATTGCTATGTAATTATATTGAGCTTAAATAAGGACTGGTATATATAATAAGCAAATATATTTACACAGATATATATATATATATATATATATATATGTATATATATATATCTGTGTATGTGTCTGTGTGTGTCTCTGTATAGTGTCAGTTTGTGTTTGTGTCTGTATATCTGTGTATGTGTGTTTGAGTTTTTGTAGGTGTCTCCTTATGCTGGTGTACATAACAACTGGTTTCGTGGTAGATATTTGTGGATCTGATGTTCTTTGATCTTATAAAATGAATTATTTCCAATATTTGTTGGAATATATATATATATATATATATATATATATATATATATATATATATATATATATATATATATATATATATATATACTAAATTATAAAATATATATGGCGAATAAGCTACATTGAATATTTCGGGTTTCGTCCACTCTAGCCTGAAAGAGTCCCAAAGTGGATGAAACGCGGAATATTCATTTTAGCTTAATCGCCATATATAGTTTATAACGTAATAACTAGCTCTACCTACGGATTGCGCACTTTTGAAGTAAATACTTTAAATTTCCGCATTAACTTATACTTTTGCATATTAATTTTATGTGAGTAAATGAACTATATATATATATATATATATATTCCTGTGTGCTTTTGTGCTGTCTGTTTATGATATGTATGTATAATCGCGAAAGTCGTTCATAATTTACTATTATTTCCTATTCAAATTAATATAACAACTGTGTTAGATCATGCATTTTTTTCCATCTAGAAAGCAAATAAAATTACATTGTGATTGTTTCCAACAACGTAACTTTACTTTATAATTGATTTAGTGAAGCCGCGTATTCTCTAAGCATACAAAACGCTATGCTTTTACATTGTGCTAAAACACAATACATATTGCCTGTGATGCATTTAACGCAGCATTCATTTCTAAAAATAGCTGTTATTAACCGCCGTCGATTGGTATTAGAAAAAAAAAACATTTAGTGTTAAGCTGCTTCCGTCAATACGTTTTACTCTCAAGAAAATCTCGACTAATTGTATAAAATGAATGCGATTTTCAAGAAACCATTTTAATTAAAACAGTTACTTCAATATATACCCGTCCATTTAATTGTAACACATCGCCTTTAGAAATTTTAACAATGACGATGCTTTACAGAAGATCAGATCGAAAGATATACACATATTTTAAAAGGCATTAAGAAAATAGATTTCATTGTTAAACATTTTGCACAAAATAATTTCATTTCATTAAAATATCGCACATCTCATGTCAGGTCTTGTGTTTTAATGCGTAATGCTAAACCATATTTGCCTAGATTACGATAATGAATAAAATAATAAAGAATTGGCCAGTTTAATAATCTTAATTATGGGAATAATTAACCTTATTCCCTTTTTTTCAACTGAGGTGAAACTAAGCCTAGGTGGAAACGTTGTAGGGATATCAATAAAAATGAGTATTCCGAATAAGAAACCCAATGATAGTTGAAGTATAATTTTAACTTAATTTAATTTAATAATATGCTTATCAATTTCGAGTATAAGCGCTTCTCTACGTAAATATTTCCCAGGTGCTTATTTTTTGTAGGAGATTAATGCTATCAATACCTCGAGCATCTAGATGAACGATGATGATATTTCGGCATGTAATAAGGTATACTACGACAGAGTTTAAGAACCTCATTAATTTTCCACGGACAGCAAACATTTTCGTTTAGCAATAACGTCTTGTTTAATGATGTAATCATTTATTGTCACCTTTATTGAGCACGTGGCCAATCAGTAAAAGGATATGACATTGCTGTCTAGAGAAATATAAGTCAGGTATGGAATAGGTATATTATATATATCAAAATTTCATAAACAATCTGTCTTTCTCTCTCTCTTTCTCTCTCTCTCTCTCTCTGTATATATATATATATATATATATATATATATATATATATATATATATATATATATATATATTAATTGTTGTTGGCGTTTCATTAGCGATATTAGCAACTACGACACCCTGTTATTTTTATTTTTTCTGCTACTTTATTTGTTTTTCTTCAAGAACTATAAGCCCTTAATGTTATTCATGGACATATATTAATTAATCGCCCTCATTATTTATGGGCCGCTCTTATTAATTTATTTTTATTATTAAATAATGCTTATAAATTCTGTTTTTACGCACGTGAATAACGTTTAATAATATATCTATAAGTATACAGGATTATATATACATATTAGATAGATGTATACGTATGAGTAGAATAACGTCATTATATTTAAGAAGTACATTTACAATATTTAATTCTGAACAAATAATTCGAGAAAAATGTAGAACAAATCCTTATTCCATGGCGTTTCAAAGATTAGCTTTTCTCTTCGGAGGAATAAAAAGGTTCATAGGAAAAAACAAGCATTTTTAATTTTGTCCGGAAATAGCTTTTTTTCTCCGATGAAAACTAATTATTTTTCCACTTGCACGAATGCCCTCTATACACAATTTTATTTCCGTAGATAAAAAATTCTCATTTGTATAAATTTATATATATATATATATATATATATATATATATATATATATATATATATATATATATATATATATATAGAGAGAGAGAGAGAGAGAGAGAGAGAGATAGATAGATAGATAGATATAATCATTACTAATTGTAGTATTTATTTTTTTTTCCTATTTAATATTGTTACCCATGCGATAAAAGATGTGCTAACGCAATTTATAACGTAGGGGTATGAACGGAAACTTAATGATAAAACAAATACCGTTTACATTTGTACCACCTTGCCAAAAAGCGTGGTATAAGTGAATTTACGGGGAAGCAAAAATCCACGTATTTTCTCTTTTTCGCATGTGTGACATTGCAAAAAAATAATAAAACAAGTTGATAGAAACACAAAGACGAACACAATAAAAATGCGATGAAATAACGAGATAACAGACACTTTCCCAAATTATACAAAAATAGATTTATGCAAGATAAAAAAGGAAGAGTTTAACGAAGGAAAAAGAAATGTATTCAATGTTATGGAATCTGAAGTATATCTAAGCGTATTGAAATGAGCGGCAATCCTTTTGGGAGGGGGTAATCAGTCTGTGCACTTACAGTTCTCTTTTGTTTTTCTCTTTTTTCCGTTTCATTTGCTGGTGTGTTTAACAACTCGTCACCGACGCAGTTAATCCAAGATATATCCTTCTGTGGGGAAAACGTTCGGGTAGCAAATTTAAGTGTTCTCTTTTTTTGCTCGCGAGTTGTATACCTGTCGCTTACGTGAGGGATACGGGGTCACATCGTAACCCTCAGTATATCCACATCTCGTTCGCATGATGGGAAAAATGTCATCCTCTTTTTCGTTAGAAATAAATTAATCGCATTCTCTTGTATGACTGGAGAAGGTTGCGTCGTCCACGTCTCCTATATCCGTACCCTTTTCACACGAGGGGAAGAAGTCACCCCCTCCTCCTACAAGGAGAGAGACTTCTTACAGGTCTGCGACCCAAACCGAAAAGAGCGACTTCCGCTAGTGTCCACTTAAAAAAGGGGAAAAGGGGAGGCGATCCCACTTCCGGTTCCCCCTGTACTTCTCTGCTTCACAATCCGGTCTAAAAATAGACTTGACGAAATCTCCAGGCGGTAAAGTCTCTGCAAGTTTTAAAGTTTTATATTAGTATATTTTACTCAATCTAAAACAACTACTGTATTAGCCTATGTTGTGGGAGTCATTTTTTTACCTTGGCGACAAAATATAAAAGCAGAAAACGGTATATCTCGTCAGCCTAAAAACAAATATTTAAATTTGGATTTAAATACATAATCAAATTTCAAGATCATGTAACAATATTTACTATTATTACTAATTAGATAACAGATAAATAGCTATTATCATTATCACTAATGGAAAAATAAACAATAGAAAAATAAAAAAAATTGAAAATAAAAACTGAAAATAAATATAAAGTTTTAGTAAAAGATAACAAAACTCTTTCAATCTTCTTATCGATAGAGTGACATGTAAATAACTATTATTTTCTAATAAATAAAAGATAAGTAAATATTATTTTATTGTAATTATTATTATTGTTGTTGTTATTATAATTAATATTATTATCATTATTATTTCTACTTAAATAATAAATAACTAATAATTATTTACTATTTATTACTAACGGGATGAAAAATGATTAACAATTTTCATTATTATTATTATTAATGGGATAAATGTTGAAAAAAAGGAATAAAGTATAAATAACTATTATTAATGATGTATTAAAAAGGAAGGTATATCGTTATTATTTCATTATTATTACTAATAGAATAAAACATAAGTAATAAGTATTACCATTAATATTAGATATTAATCGTGGAGAGAAAAAAGATGCATTTTTATTTTATTGTATAATTAATACTTGCGGAATAAAGTATTATTATTATTATTATTATTATTATTATTATTACAACAACAACAACAACAACAACAATAATAATAATAATAATAATAATGATAATAATAATAATAATAATAATAATAGATTGTAGACTTTTCAGTCCCCTGGGACAGGAATGTGAGAGAAGAAGAAGAAGACATTATTATTATTATTATTATTATTATTATTATTATTATTATTATTATTATTTTATTTTTTTTTATTATTGTTATTATTATAGACTTTTCAGTAGTCTGGGACAAGAATGTGAGAGAGAAGGATAATGAAAATGGGGCAATCATTCTTCATTGTCCTTGGAGATTAGGCATATATACGGGGTTTTGTTTTAATAATCCCGGTCGTAGTCGGTAGCCTAGGAGTAGATCAAGTCGTCTGGATGGACAATTGAAAACAACTACAAATCCCCGATGTTTTAGGTTGCCTTCAGATCTCTTCACTTGTTGGTACCACCAGCATCCTTAGGAAAACACTTGATTTTGAAGTTCCTGGTTTCAAGCCTGGATTAAAGGAAATCGTCTGGAAATGAATCGCACCCCTTTCCAAAGAGGCGTTGATAAACGAAATTATTATTAATATTATTATTATTATTATTATTATTATTATTATTATGATTATTATTATTACTTATTAATACTAATGGAATGATAGTTAAGGTAATTAGCTTCAATAAGACGGTGTAAAATGAAAGTGATTCAGTATGGTGTAAAGTTGCTTAGGAGGTGGGATTAGTAATGTTTGCAACACTTGTCGGTCCACATCTAATATTTAGTAGTTTGACTTAATTTTTAAAGTTAGTGATAAAAAAAGATTTCATGTAGAGAAAACGAGAGTAATGTGAACATAAGCATTCACAATTATTAAATTTGAGAATTTTCAATTTTATGTTGAGTATCATTTATTATTTAGTAAGGCTTGGACAGTGGTTTATTAAGGAGGTTTTCTTCGAGTGTTTGGAGTAAGTACAGGAGCATTTGTGGACTCTGAAACAATATTTAAACGATGTCCTCCCAAACCCATAATACTACATTTTATTAATTAGATTTTTATTGGTGCAATAATTTCCTTGGAGAAAACTTCAGACTGTAAGCATTGTTGTCCATGTGGTCATTCTGCCTTATATATGCAAATGCAGCTGTGCGTGTTACTAGTATCATTATAATTATTATTGTTATTGTTTAATGTTCGACTATTGTGTTTTTATTATTCTTTCTAAATAAGCACGTCAACTGTAGCTGAGCTTTATATTATTTTTATTATATATTTCATGCAATATATTAGTTTCCCAAGATTATTCTTGATTATAATATCAAAAGCAGGGTTAATCCAAATAATTTTTCGTTGCTCTGTGTCTTTTATTTTAATTATTATTATAAAAGGGGTTTCGTTAAATGCACTTGATTGTGTTATCAGTATATCTATAAACGCTGCTTGATATAAGGTTTTTGGCTTATTACAGATTTTCCGTGTTCAGGAGTTGGTTCTGATTCTGTTTTCTATGGACTTGCGGATGTGGTTTATGATGCGTTTTGGGTGGTTGGATAAGAGGTGTTTGGCCGTTTTAAGCATATGGTTCATTTAATTTTTTTGCTGGGTTAAAAGTAGCATCTAGGAAATTTTCAATTTTGAAGTTAGATTTAATTTCAATGTTTAATTTAATTCTCTTCATTTCTTTCATTAGAACTTTTTCACATTTGGGCCGTCGGCATTCTCGACAATTAGTAGTCCGCGTCCCTATAGGACACTATATTTTCAGTATTGATTATTCTAATTAAGTTTTATAGAATAAATAAGCCAACAAGTTCAGTTTCCTCTGCAGATTCCAAAGAGGTCATTAAAATGTCAAAATCTGGCCTGAGTCAATTTTGTCCATTGTGGTTCTGGCTAATGAGAACAGTGTTTCCATTTTTTTTTAATACATAATTTGGAAATAGATATTATTATTTTTCTTTTTATCGATCTACCTTCGTTACCGTCTAAGCTATTGATAAATAGATACACAAAGTTTAACAACTAAATTGAGCTATAATTGTTAAATTGTGAAAGTTTAGTAGATTATTCGACGAGCGCTGACAAGGAAGCTGTTTTGGTTTTCTAATTTGGCGAATTGTACGTAGGTTTCCTTCTAAAATCCAAATGGAATCCATGCTACAGGTCCAAATCAGAGGAGTCTGCTAGTGAATTGGCGCACACCGAAACACAAATTCACACACACATACACCTACGAACACACACACACACATATATATATATATACATATATATATACCTATATACATATATATATATATATATATATATATATATATATATATATATATATATATATATATATATATATTAGTGTGCGCGGGAACATAAAATATCACGAAATATGCAATACTTAATTAGTTAAAGCATATTTTCCAAATGAATATGTTCGTTAGGAAATATGTATAAAGTAACTCGGTTATCTATGACTGGGTATATTAAAAGTTTGTTTTAATTAAAATTAAATAGAAAGGCTATTTATTATCAATATCTGAGCGAGAAAGACACAGCTGTATAAGTGAATAGATATAGTGTTCTGTGATTTCAATTAGCTTGTTTGACTTGGGTTACTACGAAATTGAAGACGTTTTGTGACAAGCTTAGTTTCGTATTCTTTTAATTTAAAAGCCTTTTTGACGAGCAATCTTACTCCTAGTTAACATAAAACTTTATTTTACACCATATTTTATGAATATTATCCTCTATGTTTAATAATAATTTCGTCTTTATTTTTTACATCTATAATAAATAATGTAATATTGCGTTTTAAATGTAGTTATGACCTAGTGTGTTTGAAATTGTTACATGATTTTCTACAAACATAAGGTTTTTTTATGAATCTTATAAGTTTTACGGATTTCCATTTCTTTTCACAAAGCCTTTTTTCCTTTAAGCTAAAGAAAAAATCTCGAAATATTTGTATTTACATAGGGCCATAATCTGTCTCCGATACGTTGTGGGTTGGTTTCCACTATTCAGGGAAACACATGTAAAACAAAAAATAGTATGCATGAAATATAAATATATATATAATAATTTTTATGATCAGTACCGAGCAAGAAATGTGGAAAAGTACTATTTAAAAATAACAAAAAAACACTTCGGGCACGGTAAATTTTAGAGTGGCAAATGCTCATTATTTAAGCATTATAGGAGGTCGTTATCATTCATTAATTCAATTGCCCAATGGTTGTCGAGTCCAAATCTGATTTAGGATGCTTGGTCCCCGCACTAAAGAGTTGTGCTTATGCGAAAGATTTTATTCTTGGATGGGTATATATATATATATATATATATATATATATATATATATATATATATATATATATATATATATATATATATATGAAGTTTGGAAGTATATAGTACGGGAAATACTTAACCAAACAATATTATTTCGAACAATGTTTATAAAACAAGAACTGATATATGTAAGCTTTTAATAAAGTAATATGAGGCGTTAGAGGTGCTGAATTATGTAAGATATTTTCAAATAATATGATAGTATTCTATTTTTCAAACAAATATACTAAGTAAAATTGAGCATTGCCACTGATTTTAATCATTTATTTGATTATATTCTAAGCGAATCAAAGGGGCGTGTTCTTTTCTGTATGTTGACTGTACTAATGAATTAAAAAGTACTTAAAATGTTATTGATTTAACTCATTTAATATGCGGTAATGTAAAACCTTTGATTAAAATTTATCTTTCTGAGTAGTGCAATAGTAGAATATAATATGAACAGACGAAGTACTCTTGATCTTTACTAGACATAACCTATTATTTTCATGAGGATATTTATGCTTTACGAACTGCTTTTCTTTGTATGTCTGTTTAAAATTTTATCTAATGCATACACTAAATAATTAAATAGGGTTTTGCAAGCTTTCTCCTTTTTGACTGTTAACTCTATTGCATTTGCATATAAATCTCTCTCTCTCTCTCTCTATATATATATATATATGTAATATCAGTTTAATTATAATAGTGCAATTGAAAGAGATTAAACTACTATGTATGACTCGATGTGTATAGTGTTTCATTTAGTATTTTCCATGCTCTTATTCCCTGTGCATATCTCTTATTTGTACTATTGCATTTGCATATACTTTGACTTATATATATATATCCTGTGCATTCATATGATTACCTTGCTCTCGACTCGAGAAATCTTCCTGTTTATTAATTTTATATAAATAAGCAATAATGCATTTCATAAAAAATCCCTACAATGAGGACGTTTGCATTTTATTGCTGATCAATATAAAATAAAATTCAGATAGATTAACCGTTCATTTATTTGATGTTTTAATTTTCCTAAAAAATAACGATTATACATATAAAAACTTTCGAAAATTGAGCATTTGTAAGAGATATCGTTCGAGTTTTATTGTCCCTAGGCATCCGGATTTCTGGCCGTAAACCGATTAAAATGTTTGCGTTATGTACACTTTATGTAAAATATTAAATCTTTAGAACAGAAATTAGCTGAGGAATTTGGTAAAAACCGCAGAGGCTATTTATTTTAAACATTGGACTCTAATTTTGACAAATCGAATTAAACAGTTTGATCCCTGTCTTAGTAACCTACATCTAAAATTTCAAGTGTGTAGACGAAAATTTGGTACTAATTGTTAGAATTTGATATTTTGATAGCGAAATCTCTGGCTGAAACCCGAGTGAAAATATTTCCCAAAATTTCATAATTTCGCTTATCTATCTATCTATCTCTCTCTCTCTCTCTCTCTCTCTATATATATATATATATATATATATATATATATATATATATATACATGCATATATATATGTATATATATATATGTATATATATGTATATATATATATATATATATATATATATATATATATATATATATATATATATATATATATATATATATGTTCATTCGTGCTGTTAATCAGAGAATGCCTAGGGATGACAAATTTATAACAAACGACAACGTCGCTCTTCACAAATTTATGTTAAACGTTGCGTTAAATCACGTCCATTAGTTATCTTTCTACCTTAAATTGCTAATTCTCTCACTACACATGCTTTTTATTACTCTATTTAAATGTTTTCATACAAATATGCATATGCTCCTGTAACTCCCACCCGTTTTCTATCGAAACCGATCCGCTTTTTATCATCGACCCGACCAATATGGCGGAATGTAACTAGCTGACATTTATGGCTTAAACAAAGGGAATTAACCAACGTAGCAGACGCTTTTATCACAGAGAAACTCGAATACCAAAGGGAAAAATAAAGAAAAGGTAGATCAAAGGCAAGGTCCTCGTTGTTGGTTTTAATATTACTGCCGGGCTCTTTATTAATAATTTTCATCTTTATATAATTTTGTAATAGAATTATCCCAGCGTGTAAGTCCTTCCAGCTATGCTGTCTTCATTGATGGGTTTTGCTTTCTATTTAATTTAATCTCTCGTCGAACGCCTGTAAGAGTCGTACAAAAACATTGCCATTATAATAGGATCACCCCCTCCCATATATTTTGCAAAACATCTTCTTCGCCGCCACTACCATTTCTGGTGCTACTGGGTGTCTTTGAATTACTTTTGATGACTTAGACTAATTGATCGAATTTATGAAGGTAACTGTGGAGAAAATAGACTACCCATGAGTGAAAACGTTAGGAAAAAAAACCCCAATAAAATGTAGATTAAATATGCTTGGGAGGAAGTCGATGTAATAAATTCCACGTTGATAGAGAATATGAATAGAATCAAAGGGATTGCAAAAATGCTGCAGATGAATCATCTTATACAAAGTATAGCACAGTATGTTTAGCTGTAAAACTAATACAGAGAAACAATGTGCGTTAAATTTACTTGAATATGAATAGAACAATAACTGATGAATATAAATAAATATTTGAACGATGCATACAATAAATTTCTATATTTAGCGATTACTAATTACATTACTTACTGGAATTTCATTAAAAGATAGTTTTGCAGAATGTTAATATTTACTAACAGGTTGAGATTTCATGGTGAATACGATACATCAATAAATTAAATGCTATAATAACATAAAATCAATCACTATAATAGAACGCAATGTGTAAATCAAAAGTAAATATAAGTAATAAAGAAGTGAATAAATTCAGATATGAAACAGAACTTTAATAAACTGAAAATGTTAAGTATAATCGCTTTTCAGGTTAGATTATACATTTAGACTTATTTTTTTAATATAAAAAAGTTACGAATCCGATAATTAATTTGATGGTGATAGCTCGTGTTCTGAGTCTCAATAAGTATAACTTAAATATCATTCAATTAGGTAAAAAAAACATGATTACTAGTTACCTGTTTACGTGTAATTCTTTGTGCGAAATTTAGTGTCATGCGACATATATCAACACGTGTCATTAGATCTTATTGCAAAGATTAAAGTGTAGAATGTGTTATTATACTATGTTTCATTTTTCCTGTTTTCAGTTAGTGAGGAGAGCTCTTCTTAAGACAAACTGTTATTTATTTTTTCTAACAAAGAGTACTTAATCGTAGGGCGCTGTTATTCGACAAATTGCAAGTTGAATTTATTGTTGTAGACTAGATGAATAAAAAACCGCTCGGTCAAAGTATGCTCATAGATGTTATATGAATAGTATATTAATAGAAAAATATGTGGAATACATGAATTCATAAGAAAAAATATAGATCGTGAGGAAATGCATTAGCAATCGATTTCTTTGTTACTAATGATAACCTACATAGAAAATTAAGAAAATACAGAAATTTAGTAGTAGGGATATATATATATATATATATATATATATATATATATATATATATATATATATATATATATATATATATATATATATATATATCCCTACTACTAAATAATATATATATATATATATATATATATATATATATATATATATATATATATATATATATATATATATATATATAAGTTATAAAATGTATACGGCGATTAAGCTACACTGAATATTCCGCGTTTCATCCACTCTAGGATTCTTCAGGCTTATGCGCATAAGCCTGAAGAATCCTAAAATGGATGAAACTCGGAATATTCAGTGTAGCTTAATCGCCATATACATTTTATAAGTTACTAACTAGATCTACCTACGTATGGAACATTTTGAAGTAAATACTGAAAGTTTACGCATAAATCTATACTTTCGTATATTAACTTTATGGGAGTAAATTTAGTAGTGATATATATATATATATATATATATATATATATATATATATATATATATATATATATCCCTACTACTAAATTATATATATATATATATATATATATATATATATATATATATATATATATATATATAGTAAGTTATAAAATGTATATGGCGATTAAGCTACACTGAATATTCCGCGTTTCATCCACTCTAGGATTCTTCAGGCTTATGCGCATAAGACTGAAGAATCCTAAAATGGATGAAACGAGGAATATTCAGTGTAGCTTAATCGCCATATACATTTTATAACTTACTAACTAGATATACCTACGTATGGAACATTTTGAAGTAAATACTTAAAGTTTACGCATAAATCTATACTTTCGTATATTAATTTTATGTGAGTAAATTAATTAGTTATATATATATATATATATATATATATATATATATATACATATATATATACATATATATATATATATATATATATATATATATATATATATGATGAAGAGTTCCAAAGAATACAAGATATGTCTATTTTCGTATCTAGGGATTAATATTAACTTACAACAAAGATGTCAAATTGTAAAGAAACTCCCGTTACCGTACTCATCTACCAAACAGTTATTACAATATTTTATTCCATGGTGACCTACTTGCCAGTAAGCATAAATATATGGAAGTCGATTTAATATTTCGTAATTCAGTAGAACCCCAGGATACGGCATTTAAAATTAGCGAGAAAATACAGTACACTGTAAAATACACATATATATTATTAAAAGAAAACAATTATTACCATGGAAGGAAGGGAAAATATTGTAACCAAGGGACAGGAAACAAAACGCATTCCACATCGGAATATAAAACAAAGGTGTTTGCAAGGCCTCCGCACCCCGGGGTAAGCTGTATTAAAAATTTATATTCCGAATTATGAGAATATGACAATGAGGAGTACCATTTTTCGAAAATTAGGGCACCCGTAATCACTAAACTATCTATCTTTAAGACAATTTTCGCTTTTACGCTCTGTACTGTTGCCTTTCTATCTAATTTTATCTCTCTCAATCTCTCTCAATCTCTCCCTATATATATATATATATATATATATATATATATATATATATATATATATATATATGTGTGTGTGTGTATGTGTGTGGAAGTGTAAGTGTGTGTGTGTTAAACGATCTGCTGTTCAAAGCTGTATGCACAAACATATACATAAATATATATATATATATATATATATATATATATATATATATATATATATATACATACACACATTATATATATATATGTATATATATATATATATATATATATGCGCGTGTGTGTAAATGATATGTTGTTCAAAGCTGTATGCACACACACACGCGCATATATATATATATATATATATATATATATATATATATATGTGTGTGTGTATGTGTGTGTGCGTGCGTGTGTATGTATGTATGTGTACTGGTAAGGAGACATCGCATTGCCCGGGATTGAATGATGATCAAAAAATATCTCAAACTTATATATATTGTTATTGTCATCGCGCTAGGGAGGAAGTTTCATGTTGTAACTTAGTCCAAATATATGCTATTACACATTGCACTTAATAGAACTTACTGTTTCTTTTAGACAATTATTTTATATTAACTTCTTTCCAGTTAACAAAGAAAGCATTAAGAAATGTACGTTCGAAGTTCGAACTTACAGACCACGTCATGAAAAAAAAAACACGTCAATTGTTAAGTCTTATAAAACCCCTTACATTTAATGAAAACTGAATTGACTGCGGAGTTTGAACACACAGACCAAGTCATGAAAAATACATTTTTAAAAAACAATCAAACAAAAAACACGTAAACAACTTTCCCGCAATAGATTTTCACGGTCTGTTTTCTATCCTGGCTGCATAGCGACGGAATGGGAAAATGACTGTATCGATGATAGGTACATTTAAATAACGGTCTCGATTATCGATCATTGGTAATTATCAGGATTACTCTAATAAATAACCTTAGATAACTTCCAGACTTATGCACTAACGTCTGTAAATTTTAGAGAAAATGTGTAACGCGGTTTCGGAGTCTATAAGGAACGAACACACAGAGAACAGTTGCATTTTTATAATTGTAGATAACTTATATATATATATATATTTATAAGTATATATGCATGTATATATTATACGAATATGAATGCATAAATGTATATAGCACTGTATAATACACACACGCCTATATATATATATATATATATATATATATATATATATATATATATATATATATATATATATATATATATATAACTTTTTTGAAGTTTTACATTTGGATTTTACCATCAGTGGATTTTTAATTTTCTACCAGACTATCCATTCGTGTGTAATCACATTTTTCTTTACCATATTCCCTCTGCTTCACATTTTTTTGTTTTCACGTAAGATCTTTGACTTACTTGTTGTTTCATCAAATACTTCTGCATGCAAAATCCGATCCCGCATTTTGCTTAGTCCCACCCTCTGATGACAAGGAAAATATTTCTTCGAAACTCCGCGGATTAAGGACTATCCATTTATCTAGTGTTTCCTTTTCAGATTAAATTTTTTAACTCATTTCAAAGTGTTTTTAACATTTTATTAACAGTTTGCTCATATGTATGTATGTATATATATATATATATATATATATATATATATATATATACACACTCACACACACCCATATATATGTATATATATATATATATATATATATATATATTAATACGATAGCGTGAGTATAATTTTGTTTAATGCTTACATTTTTTCTTTCGTGTAGTCGTTTGATTGTTATGACCTTAGATTTTGTGTAATGAATAGTTTTACAACGAAATCTTCATAAGTTTTCGGTCCAGTCTCGATTATAACTGATTGGGATCGTGTTTTTATAAATAATTTCATCAGGAATTCTTTATCAGTTTTCCTTTCGGCTTCAGTTATTGCTCAACTACAATACTAACACGGCGTTTCTATTTAAGTTGAACATCAATAGAAAACCAACATCAATATATTACATATGCAAGAGTCCGCTTGGAAATTTCCACATCTTCCGATAGTACATATATATATATATATATATATATATATATATATATATATATATATATATATATATATATATATATGTATATATATGTGTGTGTGTGCGGGTGTGTATATATATGTACCTGTGTGTACGGCTGTGGAATTTATTATATATATATATATATATATATATATATATATATATATATATATATATATATATATATATATATATATATACACTCTCTCACATTCTGAAAATCCTATCATAAGTTGCTCGTTTGATTAGCATTGCTGGATGGCATCGTCCTTTCGAGTTAAAACTCCTACTTGTGAGACATTGACTTGGGGTTGTTAGCTTGTTGGATGGCCGCGTCCTTTGTTGAGACGATGTAGGTTCATTTCACAGTCGGATGTCGGCGCAGTTTGCTTGATCTGTGTTGGTTAATAGAACATTTTTGTGCAGGGCGTTTGCTCATTTGGTAGAGTCCTTGCTTTGCATACAATATGCTCGAGTTTCGCATCCTGAGTTCGGATGTGTCAAACTGATGAGCCCAAACGAGGGCGAAACACCAGTGTTGGACTTCCGGTTCTTTGACTGCCATGGCTCTTGTATATATATATATATATATATATATATATATATATATATATATATATATATATATATATATATATATATATACGTAATTAACCGTTTATTACCGAATTAAATAGAATTATTTTATAATAGAGTACAATGGAATTTATTTACCTTTATTTAGTTTGTTTGATATTTTCATTAGTTGTCCAGTGTCCATCATATCCAATAAATAGCATTATACGCTTTTTATTGGTATAATTAGACTACATGCGTTATATTACCAAGTAGAGTAAGTTATACTAAATATTTAATAATTATTATAAAGTAATATAATATGCGTTAAAATATGTACAAATGTTCTCTTTTATACTTTGGTCGAAAATGCATTTTTTTTTCTCTATTAAATTTTTTTAGGTTGTCGGTCAAACATGTTAGAAGAAAAATAAGATGAAAGATATTTAGTTAAAAGAAAAAATAAACAACCGCGCATTTCATAGCATATTTCGTTGTATTTTTTAAAGAGATTTGGTGTTTCATTTTCATTAATTGCTTTATTGAAGATCAATCGGAAGCAAATTAAGAAGTGAGATCAACGCCGGGCTGCATAGTTATTTTAATCCACGCAATACGTTAATCGATAAGAATATGGTAACATGTGCAATCTATCGATCTTCTTCTCATTTCATTGATTGCTGTCATATATTTCGTGCCTTTAGTGTTCGTCCTCATGCGTCACGGATATCTAATCTTTTGCCACATGAAAAAAAAAATCGAAGTTCGTTTTGATACTGGCGCCAATTACACGGTGTCTGGTGCATAGCATGATGCATGGCATATGAGATTCTTCTTTATTTTATTTTTTTTACTTTAAATGAATCTTATCTTTGAAGTGTGCTGAGAAAAGAAATCAGGTTCGTAGATAAACTCAGTCGAATATACACAACACAATAAACAAACTAGACTACATTAATGATTTCCACATTTAATTGAATCGATATTTTAATATAAATAAATTATCTTAAATATCCATTTCACTAGTAAAGTTCCAAAAATTATTTAAAAAATAATTCATACGTATACTTTTTTCATATATATGGCGTATTATATAAAATTATCCTTGTGTGTGTAAGTGTTTGTCTCTGTTTTTGTTTCTTACCCGTTTAACCGATTTAGTTATTTTTTTAAATTTCATGCAAATGTAACTGGCAGTGTTCTTAAATAGGTTTTGTGTGGGAATCTTTTCGATAACTAGTGATACTCGATAATCAGAAAACTCCTTTTGAAGAAGGGCAGCTTATTTTGCATAACGTTAACGCCTAATGAAACCTAACATAACAAGTATATGTAGTATGTTTAATAACCGCACAAGCAGAAAGGGCAAGCATATAAACTTCACAGTTGTCTTAGTGATATAATAAAGCCATTTTTGTAAAATAAATTCGAAATACTTCTGTTAAGACACAACTTTAATCCTGATATTGAATTATGTATTTGAAACATTAATAAAGCCATTATTACCTCAAACTTGGAAGGTCTTGCATATAGCATCACCAGCAGGTTCTTCGACATAATAGAGGTTTGTTCGAAATGAATGTGTCTGTTAAGAGTACAATTGAACAATGATATACGATGCTTGAATTGTTTAGTTTAATTCAAGACAATATATAAAAATAAGATCATAAAATAAACAGTAGATTCTCGAAAGTGTAATGTATACTACGATGTCTTGTAGACTAAACCACTGAGAATATAAATATGAGAGGGTTAAACATTCGTAGATTTGTCGGGTCTTCCTGCTATAATATACATGTGTATGTATATATATATATATATATATATATATATATATATATGTATATATATATATATATGGATATATGTATATATATATTTATTTATTCATATATATATTGCAGTCTTTATGCATATATATATATATATATATCGTGTACTGTAGATGTGTCTCTCCGTCGTCCAAATCTGAAACGGCAGCAGCGAACAGAACTGAGCAGCATCTTTAGATTCGACTCTCTTCACCCTAAATAGAGTGGGAGGAAGGCGGTGCTCTTAACATAGCATGATCCAGCTTACTAGTCTGAAGAAAACAACATAAACAATGATCATCAAATGGCGGGTGAAATATCAAGAAAAATACACTAAAATTAGATTTGGTGTATATAATGTTCGGATATTGTAGGACAGTCTACAACGCGAACGACCGAAGTGATGAATAGCGCTCATCGCAAGGGAACTTTAAAAATTCAGCTTTGATATAGTCGCTCTGTGTGAAACTCATGCTGGGTGGGAAGGTAACTGTGAGAAGAACAAGAACGGTATACGTTCTTCTGGAAGGTCTTGGACACAGAATTACCAAGATTCCATGGAGCTTATTTGAACATACGAACATTTTTTTTCCTGAACTTAAATAACGACCATTTGAAATGAATGTACGGCTCATAACTTTAATAATTGAACTCACCTACCATCAACACGCTAGCGTAATCTCTGCATACGCCCCATCACTTGCAGCCGAAAATGTGGAATGGACCATTTCTATTCTTACCTCGAAATCTTCACACGATTTCCAGCTACGGTATAACTGGAAATGTTTTCTCAATCATTAAATCATTTCTCTCCGATAGGCTTATAAGAGTAGTGGTAGATGGACAAAAATCGGAGGCCTGCAATATAAATGCTGGGGTCACTCAGGGGTCAATCCTGCGCCCAACTCTCTTCCTGATCTACATCAATGACCTCCCTAAACACATACTTAAATCATTCGTTGACATCTATGCTGATGACACGACCATCTACGGCAATACATCAAAGGCTGTAAATGACAAAGTTCTCTCTGATTCTCTCTCCTCTGATCTCGAGCGTGTGGTTCAGTGGGGGAAGATGTGGCTAGTTACCTTTAATGCATCCAAAACCAAACTCCTATCCTTACACCATCAACGCTCTGATCCCCAGCTGGCATCAATTGTGATGGATGGTTCTCGTCTGGGTGAGGCCCCGTGTTTTGACAAGCTTCTGGGTTTGACCTTTACTCCTGATCTGAAATGGAACACGTACATCAAGTATGTTGCCAAGGTCGCTGGAAAGATGGTGGGATCCTTCTACCGCTCCAGAAGATATCTCACTACTAATGCAATTCTCTATCTATATAAAAGCCAAGTACGTCCAAGGATGGAATACTGTTGCCATATCTGGGCAGGAGCTGCCAAAAACAGCCTATCATGCCTTGACAGAGTACAAAATAGACTTCGTGGCTTAGTGGGGGATGCCCTTTTCTCTACCCTGCAACCCCTCTCTCACAGAAGAGACGTTGCGAGCCTGTCCTTGTTTTATCGTTATTTTCATGGCAGGTGCTCGTCTGAATTCCAATCTCTGGTCCCCCCTCGCCAATCTTTCACGAAAAACACCCGTCTAGCTGAATCCACTGTGAAAAATTTCCCCCACTCTATATCTGTGCCTAAATCAAAACGCGGATTCCATGAACAAAGCTTCTTTCTTAGAACTGCACGCCTGTGGAACTCTGTTCCGTCTGCCTGCTTCCCTCCGGACTACAACTTGGATGTCTTCAAGTCTAATGTTAACAAATTCCTAATGAACCGCCCCCTTAAGTACACACTCCATCAAATCTCCACACTAACGTAATGTACTTGCAATAACCCTTATCCCTGAGTTGCTTCCGGGCCTTGATAAGTGGTGATCACTGTGTAAAAAAAAAAGGTATTTTTGCACCCCATTTCCAAGAGAATTTTCATTCTCCTGGTGGATTTAAATGCCCTTTGTTTTTGACGGGAACGACAGGTAAGTAATAAGTTAGAATCGTCAATTAAATGGTACCCTGCTACTGAATAAATGTTTTGAACATGTTTGGAAATACACCAATACGCTCTTTCGACAGAAGAACCAACGGAAACTTGTCCTTGAAGCACCAGAGATTAAAACACTGACACCTGACGAATTACTTGATCGTACGCCTTAGACACCGCAAAAAAGATCTCATCAGGTTTCAATGACTGGTAGACGGATCACTGCCTGCTCTCCTCAACATAATATTACATATCTAGCAAGGAAAACGTCGAAGCAAAGAAAAACTCAAGAATTTGGACATCAGGCCTCTTAAGGATTCTGCACACCTTACAAAACTTTCAAAGCCTACTTCCTCTGAGCACGCCAGGGAAGCATAGATGGTCATGTAGACTCGCTCAAGACTACCATCACAACATTATGCTATAAATTCCTGAAATTTCAAAAGACAACAACGATGAGGAGCGAAGGCGATTTGTAGACGATTGAAGAATAAAAAGCTTCCAGGCCAATCTAAAGGAACAGGTTCGGGAGTGCAAGGTTTCCGTTCAAGAAGCTACATACATTTTGCGAAAATTAGTGGAGGAATAAAGCAACAGTGATTCATAAAAACATGGACCTCGCAGATTCGTCAATGCCTCAAAAGCCATCTATGGACTTTAACGCAGGGTTAAGATCCAATCAAACAAGAACGGTCAACACTGCTGCAGTGCCTCTAGTGCATCAATTTTTATTGAAGAGAATACTGCGAAGGGCTGCAGAACCAAGCCAGTCCGTACGAGATCGATGCCTTAAATGCCATTCCTCAACACCCAACAAAAATTTTCTTGCCAGAATCCCGAGTCACCAGGAAGTCACGGATATCGTCTAATACTTGCAGAATAACAGGGTGCACAGATTGATCTAAGTCTAAAAGGCTGATGAAAATATTTAACTGACTCAAACTGCATCCACTTATCAACAGAAAAAAAGCAACAAAAAAAAAATCAGTTACATCGCCGATAGAATTCCTGTACAACAATATCAACTGTGTGACGCCCATCTCAGAAGCATAGATGCAACAGGCTCTAAATGCCAGAACAGCTAACTGTATATCCATCAAGGCGCTGGAGAGGTTCCAACAATCTGCCGGCGGTGAAATCTGAAAATCTCCTTAGATGTATATCACACAAACCTTTCTGCTCTCCAGAAGATAAACTTCACCAGTAAAGATGGTCTATTAACGTGTTCGGAATATCGGGTTCCCGGCCATGGAAACACTTTTGCTATAGCCAGCTAAGAGAAGAAAAGAGCACTCGACGAGGACAGTAAAAACGACAAAGGATCCTTTGAAAAGAATCATTTTTTAAAAATTGTGCATCAACACATACACATTGGCTAACCAGGCTAAGGGCAGGCTAACGTGGAAGTAGACCATCGCTAAAGGCACATTTATTGTCAAATCCTACCGACGTGTAGACCTCAAATTGAAGAGAATGAGAAAGGAAAGAGAGAAAACGCACGCAAGCCGAGGATCCAATTCAAAATTGAACTATCTGCTCGCACTTTAGGCAGTTCCAGGCTATGACCGGCCTTGTTCATCAACTACTCACGCACTAAAGCCCAGAACACGACAACCATCCTCACTACTGAAGAGTTGCCATAAGAGATGTATATATTTAGAAAAAAGGTATAAAAAGAAGCTGAAATTGATATATGTATAGGAGGACTGAAAACGCGCGTGCATTTATGAGGTTATGTAAACAAAGAATAAAGGGGTTGATAGTTGTATCTAAAATAGCTTACATGAAGTATTGTATTTGTAATTACATTGGCTTTTCCGTGGTCTCCCATTTATTGATCTATTCCTTCTAAATCTGCAAAAAATATTGCTCAATTTTTACTATCAATATTTTGGGAAATACATATTTTTAAAAAAGTTTGCATACGCCTAATCCATTGAACATTATTGAGCATTGATTAATATATGCTTCAGTTGTTGCTTAGCATTTAAAAAAAGTTTAATTATTATTTTTTATTTTATTTTACACTTGTTGATCTTGTTTGTAAAGAAAAAAATAATATTTAAACAAGTTCACCTCTAAAACAACTAATTTAATAGTCATCTAGTAGAACGAATGCGCGCACGTATCTAAAGGTATAGAAATATATGTATATATATATATATATATATATATATATATATATTCTTTTTACACAGTGATCACCACTTATCAAGGCCCGGAAGCCACTCAGGGATAAGGGTTATTGCAAGTACATTACGTTAGTGAGGAGATTTGCTGAAATGTTTACTTAAGTGGGCGGTTCATTAGGAATTTGTTAACATTGGACTGTAAGACAAAAAAGTTGTAGTACGGAGGGAAGCAGGCAGAGGGAACAGAGTTCCACAGGCGTGCAGTTCTAAGAAAGAAGCTTTGTTCATGGAATCTGCGTTTTGATTTAGGCACAGATATAGAGTGGGGGAAATTTTTCACAGTGGATTCAGCTAGACGGGTGTTTTTCGTGAAAGATTGGCGAGGGGGGACAAGAGATTGGAGTTCAGACGAGCATCTGCCATGGAAATAACGATAAAACAAGGACAGGCTCGCAACGTCTCTTGTGTGGGAGAGAGGTTGCAGGGTAAAGAAAAGGGCATCCCCCACTAAGCCACGAAGTCTATTTTGAACTCTGTCAAGGCATGATAGGCTGTTTTTGGCAGCGCCTGCCCAGATATGGCAACAGTATTCCATCCTTGGACGTACTTGGCTTTTATATAGATTGAGAATTGCATCCGTAGTGAGATATCTTCTGGAGCGGTAGAAGGATCCCGCCATCTCTTCAGCGACCTTGGCAACATACTTGATGTACGTGTTCCATTTCAGATCAGGAGTAAAGGTCAAACCCAGAAGCTTGTCAAAACACGGGGCCTCACCCAGACGAGAGCCATCCATCACAATTGATGCCAGATGGGGATCAGAGCGTTGATGATTTAAGGATAGGAGTTTGGTTTTGGATGCATTAAAGGTAACCAGCCACATCTTCCGTCACTTAACCACGCGCTCGAGATCAGAGGAGAGAGAATCACACAGAACTTTACAGCCTTTGATGTATTGCCGTAGATGTTCGTGTCATCAGCATAGATGTCAACGAATGATTTAAGTATGTGTTTAGGGAAGTCATTGATGTAGATCAGAAAGAGAGTTGGGCCCAGGATTGACCCCTGAGGGACTCCAGCATTTATATTGCAGGCCTCCGATATTTGTCCATCTACCACTACTCTTATGAGCCTATCGGAGAGAAATAATTTAATGATTGAGAAAACATTTCCAGTTATACCGTAGCTGGAAATCTTGTGAAGTAGACCCTTATGCCATACCTTGTCGAAGGCCTTTGATATGTCGAGAGCAATTGCCCTAGAAAGGAATATATATATATATATATATATATATATATATATATATATTATTTATATATATATTCATATATATACATATATAATGTATATATATATATATATATATATATATATATATATATATATATATATATATGTTCGCCCAAATACAGAGAATATTATTAAGATTAACACATAATAATAATATGTAATAGCGGGAACTGCTAACACAGTTTCAATATGTTCAAGGCTATACTGTCACTCCTTATGCTACCAAGCCACTTTTGCCACCGGGCAGGGTAAATAAAAAAATCCTAATGAAAAAATTATAACGCCTGCTCATGGTGAATTTATTCGGTCCTGATCGAATACAACTTGACGCAGATTGTGCCGAGTTCTTCACAAGACCAGACGCAACTTTAAGATTGCGGCCCATGATTCTTATTTTTGTAAAAAGTAAGAGTTTTAAAGAGGTGTGATTGCTGTAGAAATCCACGACGACCGATATCTATAGGAGTCACATTACATCTCCACCTTTTTTCCCGCAGTCAGCACGTATTGTCTTAAATCGTTTTATTTTTTTCGTTCGTGTGTCTCTTCCTGGTTTTCCTCCCATGGGATGGTCAATTCTATTAGAGGACCCACACTTGAATCAAACCATGCTATAATGTCTGATCACTTATCTGTTTAACTTATGTTAAATGGATATTGCAGAGAAATCTTGAGGTTCACTGAGATTTTCTAGTCATTAGTACCATTCACCAATTTCACATTAACATTGTTTTATTCTTCCCAGTACATTAAGCCTCAATGTGAAACTGAATATTTGTTCGTTGACTGTAACAAGTAAAACATGGCGCAATGTACCCGATTATTTTAACACAAAGTACATGGGTCGAAATCAGAATCTCCTCTTAATTTCCGGTTGGCCTCATCTGATAGAATCTCATATGTTGAGCGAAGAAGAAATATTGCCAATGGTCCCATTATAATTAAGGATTTCCATGATATTTTAAGTGTTTGATCTCATTCCAATTTGTCCATGCCTATTGTTTGGCATGAGTGATAGCAATGCGTGTTTTTGTTTTTCTTAACACATCTTGACCTCTTGGATCTGTCACAGTGCTACGCCCGAAAAACGCGACAGAAAAAATAGAAAGAGAAAAGATCAAAGGCCGGGCGTGAGTCGGGCGCAAGTTCATGGCAGAGCGGAAACAAACCAAATGACCGCGACATTGTTACGGTCAGGCTATTTTTAGAATTAATTCAAGGGCAACGCCATGTCATGTGGTCGGTGTAGCAGTAGCACGTAGGGGACATCAGGATGAGCCGAGAAAGAGGAAAATGTGAGAAATCGGAAAAAAGGGGGAGTCTGGGTTGGATATAGAAAGTGACGGTTTTTTTTTTCGCCGGGCCCCGCGAAGAAAAATGAGCTGAAGGGAATATGATTTTAAAAGTGTTATACGGTCGCATCTGATTTGGCGATTAAACACGGTGAATGTATTTTGTTGGACTCCTACAACTCAAAAGCGAAACTGGCATTTGACAGACTATTTCCCTAGATTAGTTCATAATTAACTTCCAAATCTGAACCATAGTATCGCTATAGGATTTATATGTGCCTATATAAAATATGGCTTTCCATGTGGTACAGACATATCCAGAGATCTTAACTTACCCTGTATGTGCTTCCGGGTTGCACTTGCTCAAACTACTGCGTTTATATTCGCTCTCTATCGTCCCCACAACAGCACATATGAGAAAATTGACCACGCCCTGTCTGCTTATCATTCAACTAATATTCATGTCTGTGGAGACTTCAATGTTAACAATGCGGAATGGTTAATCATTCAAAAAAGACCGATGATGAGTGTAGGTACTGTTATGATTTCCCCATTGCTTATGACCTCACTCAGATTGTCGATGTGCCCACCCTTTTGCTCGACACTGACGGCCAGTATGCGAGTCTCTTAGACATTTTTCTCACAAATTTCGCCGAACAGTGTTCAGCTTCCATTCTGTCTCTACTCGGATCTTCCGACCACTCTGTTGTATCAGTTAATATAAAAAGTAATTGTAATAGGTCCTCAACCAATAAGTATCAATATTCTATGGCTACCTGAGATTGCTTCCGTACATTTAATTCAAATATACCTCTGCGTTCCATGTTTAAAAAAGATGCGCTTATAAGATTATCAGACCTTACAGAATGGTTAATTGTAGGTACATGCAGTTTCATACCCTACAAAATGTTCTAGCAAAAACCGAATAGCCAGCTGTGGTTCTCTCCAGAATGTGCTGCTGCCATTGTGCACAGAACTGCAAGAAATTACTGTAAAAATGTAATAAAAAACGCAAGAGAGCTCTATGCTCAGTCCGTTAAGTCCAAAGTAGCTCAGCAGCGGCTTGATTCCCACCAGTTTTAGCAAATGACAGACAGAATCCTGAACAAAAGCGTGTGCTCTATAGCAGCTTCCATTAATGGACTTGAGAGAATCTCGTCCGCATCAGGCAAAGACAAACTCTTTGCCAAGAAATGTGCACCTTATTCTACCCTTTGCGACCAAGGCAGCCAACCCCCAGTATGTTTTCCTGTAACAGAAAACACGCTATGTGATAGACAAATATATGTACGTGATGTTGCCAAGCTTATCAAAAACCTTTATTCCAGTAAAAAATCAGCCTTGACGGTATTCCAATTATAGTAATCAAAAAACTTCACCCAGAAATAGCGCCCATACTTACACAACTGTTCAAACGTGGTCTTAAGGTGAATTATTTCCCAACACACTGGCAAATCTCATCAGTATGCCTTGTATTTAAGAATTCAGGTGATCGCTCATCTCCCGCTCAGTACAGGTCAATAAGTCTCCTGTGCGTCATAAGTAAGTTACTGGAATCTGGTTTACATAGAGAAGTAGTCAACCACTTCAGCAAAATAGCCTTCTTAGTGGCACGCAATATGGTTTCCGTTCTGCCAGATCTACAGCAGATGTGTGTACAGTTATATCTCATAGGATTAGCGAATCTCTCGACCGAAGCTACATTTCTAGGCATATCTAAGCCCTTTGATAGAGTATGGCATAAAGGTTTACTTCACAAAATCTTCAGATACGGTATAGCTGGACATGCCTTCTCAATTATTGAATAATTATTTCCGATAGATTCGTAAGAGTAGTGGTTGATTGGCAAAAATCAAAATCTCACAGTATCAATACTGAAGTCCCTCAGGGACCAATTCTGGACACAACTTTCTTCCTAATGTACATTAAAGATTTTCCAAATCACATCCTTACATTATTCGTAGACATTTATGCTGATGACATAACTGTCTATGGAAGCACATCTAAAACTGTAAACGACAAAGTTCTCTCCGATTCTCTCCGATTCTCTCTCTCCTCTTATCTGAAACAATGGTACAATGGAGAAGAGGCGGATTGTTACTTTTAATGCATCTAAAACCAAGCTTCTCTCTTTACATCATCAACGCTCTGGTCCACAGCTGGCATCAATTGAAATGGCTCTCATCTTGGGGAGGCCTCACGTTTTGGCAAGTTTCTGGCATTACTCTTTACCCCTGATCTTAAATGGAACACCTCCATTAAATATGTTGCCAACGCTACTGGAAAAATGGAAGGATCCTTCTATCGATCCAGCATATATCTCACTGCTGATGCAATTCTCTATCTATATAAGCTCCAAGTATGTCCAAAAATGGGATACTGTTGTCCACATCTGGACAGGAAAGCTAGACAGGACTTATCCTGGCTTGATAGACTTCAAAATAGACTTTGTAGCCTCGCATGGGATTCCCTTTTCTCTTTCCTGCAACTTCTTTCTCACAGAAACGATATTGAAAGTTTGTCTCTGCTTTACCTTTATTTTCATGGTCAGTGCTCGATAGAGCTCCAATTTATTGTTGGCTCTCGCCAAACTTTTACAAGACACACCCGTCTAGCAGAAAACACTATCAATAATTCCCCCACTCTTTATCTGTGCCTAAACCTAAATATAGATTCCAAGAACAAACTTCTTTCTTAGAACTGCACGCCCATGGAATTGTCTTCCGTTTTCCTACTTTCCAGGTGACTACAATATGGTTGTCTTCAAATCTAATGTAAACAACTTTTGGTGAGCCGTTCCATATAATTTAACTAATTTACCGAAATTCCCTTACTAACAATTACTTCATTGCCCAATTGCCTATTGTAACCCTTTAACCCTTATCCTCGAATTGCTTCTGGGTTTGATCAGTGGGAATGCCTTTCTTAAAAAAAAACATATTTTTAAAAAAAGTTTATGAAGTCGCATCTTACTGCGAAATGGAAATTAAAATTATCCTCAAGATAGACTCTGATGAGAAACAGGTTTCTGAATTGCTCTTATCTCTTCCAACCAAAAGGGGTTTTATGTTGTATTCAACCCCGTTGATTAATCCACCGGATTTTGTAGGCGTAAATGTATTAGTCAATAAACTAGTTCTCAGAACTAATTGTATACTTTTCCATGAGATTGATGGCGACCGACTTTTTCCTATAATATCATTGAACTGATTTTTGTTGCCTATTTAATTTCTTCATAATTCTTTATGTTGTTTAAAAAAAAAAAACAAAAAAACTACAATATATACATATATATATATATATATATATACATGCGTGTGTGTGTGTGTGTGTGTGTGTGTGTGTGTGTGTGAGCATGTAATTGTGGTATCGGACGAGTGCACGTTTTGCTTTTAATCTTCTTTAATGGAGACACATGAACATCAAATAGACAACTAATATATGTTTATAATGTTTATACCGTCTGGGGTTTGGCGATGATCTGGATGATACCAGTAGTGTTGCTGTCGTTGGTGGTAAAGTTCTTTGACCTTCTTTAATCCGGCACGCGCATAACACGTTATTACTTTCTTTAATAAAAATTCGATATTGAAGATATTGAGAGATGTAAGTTTCAAGAATGTGTATCTTTTTAATAAGGACTACCTATTTATCAAATGTGTATGCATATATATATATATATATATATATATATACATACATACATACATATATAAAACATGTATATATATATATGTGTGTGTGTGTGTGTATCCAGAGAGAGAGAGAGAGAGAGAGAGAGAGAGAGAGAGAGAGAGAGACAGTAAAACAAATTCTATGAAAGGAGATGGAAACGAAACAATATACGTAAACGACAATGGTAAAAGAGCTAGAACATTTTCATTTCTTTCATCGCATTTAAAAACACAAAAACACTATGTTTTTTTTTTGTATTTCCTTTCTTGTATAACTCCTTTTTTTCCATTTTTATCCTGTTAAGATTTGAATAACATTTCTTATCTTTACTTGCTTTAAAAAAAAAAAAAAAAACCTTTCCCCGTTTCGACTTGTGCTTGGATGCTTTTTTCTTAGCAATAAGTTAATGTGTTTTACATTTCATGAGGAAGATGTGTTGACGTTCTCCTGAAAGTAACTTTCCGCGTGTTTAAAACGAGGCTGCCACTTCTATCATAAAGATGAGTATATTAGAATCCTATGGAAAATTGCTCCACCAACAAATATAATATACTACTTTCACTTATATGACTATAGCAGTGTTGTATAATTTCGATTTTCTGTAGAAATTCAGTTAGGCAATTAGATATTTTGTATTGAGGATCGGATATTTAATTAATATATATATATATATATATATATATATATATATATATATATATATATATATATATGTGTGTGTGTGTGTGGGTGTGTGTGTTTCACGGTGGAATTGAAGATGACTATATTGTAATCAGCTGGAAAGTAGGCAACCAGAAATATGCAGTTACAAGAAAGAAGCATTTTTCATGAAAGGTACGTTTAGGTTTAGGCACGGATAAAGACTGGGGAAATTACTGATAGTGATTTCAGAAAGACGAGAGTTTCTTGTAAAAGTTTGGCGAGGGGAGATTATTAATTTAAATTCAGACGAACACTTGTCATGAAAATAACAATGAGCAGAAACAGGCTCTCAACGTTTATTTCGAAATTATCCCCTACTAGGCTATAGATTATATTTTGAACTCTGTAAATGCAGGAGTAGATTTTTGCAGCTCCTGCGATGGTTTGGCGACAATACCCCATAATAGTACATACCTGTCCGTTGTATAGGTAGGATATTACAGCTTTTTGAGCACTACAATAAGAATGCCGTAAGAACCCGTTGTTTTACTGGAATCAAGGTTTTTATTCGATTGGCCACATCAGGCACAAATATGTCGCATAGCGTGTTTTCTGATACAGGAGGAAATTATGGGGATTGGTGATCTTGGTCGCATAGAATAGGATTAACGGCTAAGTCCTTGGTACATAGTGTGGCTATGTCTGGTACTGAAAAGATTCGCTCAGGTCCATTGATGATTGTTGGGATATAGCACACGCTTTTGTTTAGGATCCTGCTTGCTATTGGCATAATTGATGAGAACCAAGCTACTGCTACGCCAATTTGGAATTGTCGAATTAAGCAGACAATTCTCTAGCATTCTTCATTATACTTTTTACAGTGGTTGCTGGCAATCCTGAAAGCGGCTTTAGTCTAAGTACAGCTGTGTCGTTAGAAACAATGGAAAAAAACATGTAAGCAACAAAATTATATGAATGTTATACAAACATATCAGTGGATTAATAATTGTTTATTAACCATAACAAATCGAATTATCTCAGGCAAACTAAATAAGAAATTTACCCATGTTTTTGTTAGTTTGGTACCCAACGTGGAAGCTTTTAAATAAATTGATTACATAAATACCGTTATTCTGTGTGTTTCCTATATAAAATACCCGCTGTTGATTACACATATTTGAGGGGTTTTTTTTCACTTTTATTAACATGTACTATGTACATAACACGTATCTAATAATACGTGTAATATAACATGTATATAGTTTCTAATAATACACATTTTTAGAGACACGGAAATTCGACATATTTTTTAATAAATACATCGACCAATTTCATGTGTTTATTGTAACGAAATGTGTGCTCATATCATGCGGTTTATGAGACGAATGTTTACCAGCTGTAAATGCAAATAGTCATGCGAGTGAACAAAATACTTTGGCGAACAATTCGTTTTCTGATCAGGTCTGTTTGTGCCTGCACATAGAAATTAGGAGAACAAGTTCCAAATTAAACTCGAATAATATAAGTTAAAATAATACGTTCCGTTGCAGTTGTAGTAGGGAAAAGGAGAATACAACAATGGAAAGCGAACAAAGCGAGAGATAGTTGCGCTACGTATTTAGACGGTCGAAAATAAAGTTGACCACTTTTGTCCAATGTGCTAATCATAAGGGTAATCACCCCTGATAAAGCATATTTATTTATTCTATTTCTGATCTTTGTTTTACTTACTAGATTATAATTGGAAGTGCATAAGTGTATTAAATTACCATGTATATTTCATTAATCCTTTAATACGGCTCCTTAAACTAAATTTGCTGTTCACCGCTGAGACGTGTAAGCAACTTACACCTAAACGCATCAAATCAAGACCAGTTAAAATCGACTCAACAATCTAAAACTGAACTTTCATATGAGGCACACTGTCACAACAACTGGAGAGCCCGTTATAACCTAGCCTTTCCTTTACGTACTTTGTAGACACTTTATTCAGGCATGAACCTTTTGCCGTTGTAAAGAAAGAATACACATTCAAGATTTCGCAGTAAAACTATGGCAAATGTATTTTGCCTTTATGTTCACAGTTTAGAAAGAAATATTTGCTTTTTGATGTGGTATTTTTGGCTGTTTTCCCAATGGCCAAAAAACCATACGAGCGTTAATCGGTCCCATCAGTTTTCTTTCAATCAAAAGAAATGTTGGCAATTTATTGATTTCCTTTTTAATGGCGTCAATTATTGATTTCACTTTTTCTACACGGAACACATTTTTATTGATTATCACTAATGATGAGAATATTGATTACGTTTGATTATATGCAATATTGATCTGAATAATCACATTGAATTATTTTATATGCGGGATTATTTTTATTTTGACAAACAGTCTTGCTTTTCCACGAACTGAAATTGTTCAATGATCAAATTTCTGGTAAAAGACAGGGGCGATAGTTTTGCTTTCTGCCAAAAGCACGTGGAACTTTTTTTATGTAAAAATAGCATAATCATCTTGTTTTTATTACAATTTTGCACTACATCACGCCCTACAAAACAACATTTTTACAAATTCTTATATTCTTGTGTACCTGTTTCACATATATAAACGATATTCTGTTTTTGATCCAGTGCTGGTGCATTTATATAAGCCACTTTCATTTTTTTTCATCAATGGTTTATATCATTCTTATTAAGATTATTCGTATTGCTATTGTAATATGGATAGAATTATTGCAACGATCCGATCGTTGTAACATCCGGCCGGTTTCTATTAAATGGTTCTAAAAATCTAATAGTGCCATCAATATCTAAGTGATTAACTAAGTTTTTACCAAAAAATCGCATTTTGATCAAAGATAAACATGCCAGCTATTTGCGTCGATTCTTACTGCAATATTTTCACTTATTGATGTCATCTAAATACAGAAATTACTCGTAAGAATGAAAACTCTCCTACATCTCTAATGCCCGTTATTGTATTATTTAATGTCAGTATAATATTACTTAAAAAATGTTTACATTAAAAAAAAATGAATATATACAATATAGAGGACATTGGTGATTTATCCTGCGTTTCTCATGAAGTATATTTTAGCAACCTACTGCGTGAATTAAATACCGGCGAACGTGTAACTGTCGTAGAAACTCATCTGTTATTTAAATAGATGCATAAGATAATCTTAACCAGAACATTCTAATTAGAACAACTTATATAAAAGTGGGGTGGCAAAAATCGGTTTATTTCATAAACCGATTTTATGCAAAAATAATATATTGTTACGGACGCCCCCTTACTGCCTGGAATTATGAACTATTCTATGACGGTAACGAGGGCCGGCTGATGACGTCTGTCAGAAAGGCCAGGCAGTCGTCACCAATTAGTCCAGTAGTTAAGCAAAAACATTACACAATTTACCTTTTTCATGTAAATTGATGTATACATATTTATTTAACTGTTAATGAGTTCTTCCTCGTCAATTATTTAAATACTAACATCACAACAAATATATATCATGTTCATAAGTGTAGTTTATTAATCTATTCTATTATATAGTTTTAAAGTTAGAATGATATTTGGATAAACATTATAAGAAATAATGTCACGTAAATATAATCCATGTAATACGTCACCAGCAAACGACCCCCCCTGTAATAATGAGTAGCGGAATACCGAAATATATCATAGTACTTATATTTATAAAGAAAGTAGGTTACGTTGAAGTGTACCTTGGCTATCTATGTAAGTTTTTTTTTTATAAATAGTAGTGTAGTTTACACATTTTAAACATAGAGACAAAGGGTAATAAACATATCTTGCTAGATATAAAAGAGAATTTTATTTTTAATGATATTATTTATTTTAAGGGCTGTTCTTCTATAAATACGCATAGAGTATATATATATATATATATATATATATATATATATATATATATATATATATATATATATATATATATCGGGTAACCCAAAAAACTCTAATTAGGCCACGATTAATAGTGTTTTTTTTTTCGAATGAAATGAAACTTTGGTCATAACTAGTTTATTATATTCAAAACATCACAGCAAAACACTAAGGGCTTTGTCCTTTTTTTCTCTGTTCTACAGCATATGTTCTAGATGGTCTCCATTTAGCTCCGTGTATTCTCTGAGGCGCAACATCTAAGTTGTCAATGACGTTCTTACAGACCGTATTTATAATGGCTCTCATCTCCATCCCTGATGGCTTCTTTGAGGTCCATGATGGTTCTGGGTTTCCCTGCGTAGACTCTCTCCTTAGGATAGCCACAAAAGAAAAAAAAATCTGGGGACTTAGGTCCAGGCTATGGGGTGCCCACTCCAAATCAGTCTTGAGACTGATCACTCGAACTCCGAAGTTCTCTTTCAGCCAATCTCGGGGCATCTTTGAGGTGTAAGAACTTGGTACATCCTGCTGGAACCAGAACTTGCTCATGAGCGACGGGTAGATGGTCTGGAGCTCACTCTTAAAGGTTTTGAGGACTTCCACATACCGCTCCTGTGTGACTGTCACCGCTGCGCCAGATTCTTCAATGAAGATTGGTCCGATGATGCCTCTGCCCGAAATTGCAGCCAACACCTTGCACTTACGAGACTGCAGGGGCTTTGTGGCTATTTCCTTGTGTCTAGAGGAACCTCAGAAGACATTTGTCTTGGGGTTCGCCTTTCTATCAGATGAAAGTGGGCTTCATCTAAGGTCCAAAGTAGGTTACGGAAACTTGGTGTCTCCTCGATCTTCTCGAGCATCTTGCCTGCCATATCCCTCCTCTGCTTCTTGTCTAAGGCTGTAAGGGTCTACAGAATCTGTATTCTGTATGGGTAAGTCCTGATATCGTTCACCAGCACTCTCCTGCAAGTCTCGCGGGGCATACTGAGGGACTGACTTCGCTTATGCACAGAGCGTTTCGAAATCTGCTGGAGAGACTCTCTCACTGTTTCGACCACCTCGGCTGTTCGCTTCTTGGGACGTTCTGAGTGGATAGGCCGGTTCTCTCTGGCAGCGTTGAAATTCTCCACGGTCCCATACATCTCGAAGTCGTCCACGCAGTTCTGAATTCTGATTTTGGATGGAGCCTTTTCACATTCGAAATGACTCATGAAACTGTCCTGGGGTTTCTTAAACGAGTCTGTCTTGTAGTAAAATTTAACCCAGTGTATTCTTTGCCCTAGATCTCCCTACGGTCTTGGTGTACTTACGGTCGTTGATTTTGCCATGTTCTGTCAAATAAGGGCAATCGGTGAATAAATAATGGAGACATCACATAAAGTGTAGACGGGGCCCGTTTTGAGGGTCACCATGTATATATATATATATATATATATATATATATATATATATATATATATATATATATTATATATACATATATGGATATAGCATGCGCTGCAATTAAAATTTCGCTGGTAAAATTATCCTCCTTTTATATATACTAGGGTGAGCTAGTTATTTTCCTCAAATCAGAACTGTGTCGACTTTAATTTTAAACTTAGAAACCTAGGAGCTGTCATACAATGCGTGTTTTCACTTTGGATTTTATTTATATGTAACTAGGTCTCAATATGTTATCATATACTCATTTGAGACATACAGTAACAGCTACATTCGTGGATAGTTTTACTCCAACTTAATTGTTGCAGAAAATGGATCTGCTTTTTGTTGGACATACATTCACCAGCTTACACGTTTTGTATTTAATCGTCTATATAATATCCAATATTTATCTCTACTTTCTGATAATAGATCACATTTGTTGTTTTTCGGTTTGCACGTGTCTTGTGTCAACTAAATCATTTCTTTATTCAAATGACCTTTTCGATATATATGGTAATTATTTTAAGCATATCGACATATAAAGTTATGTTTTTAAATAACGATGTCTCTGTACAAACGATTTGGATAATTACTAGATTAACAGTATTTATTAAAGTTTTACAATGCTTACCTTTACATACAGATATATGTGGACTAATATTTATATTAATGTTTAATGAGAACCCCGTGCTTTTCCGTTAGCACACTGTGAGAAAAAAATCGACATTTATATTAGTAGACTATTTTACTGATCAAAACTTTTGATTTACGGCTCCTCTATGCAATTTATACTTACTTAATTTTTTACATTGGGTGATTGTTTAACTTTGAAAAATAGGAGTCAACATTTATACAGTTTGTTAAAAAGCTTTATGTACTCTCTTTAATTTATATATGAAGTGTGATTAAACGGATTTTTGTGGCCCAAGGAAACGGTCATGAAGGAAGCTGCAAAGAACAGTTTACAGTAGAAAGAATAAATTATATCATAACGTGAAATAGCAAGAAACATTTTAGGTACATTCAGACTGGCAAGTTCATCTGTCTGTAGTCTCGCGTTATGTCGTGATGTATTCACCTCGAGAGTATTAGTATACTGGTTTCTATAATGGTAAGTAGAGTTCGTGATATATCAAATGGTGTCTCCTTATTACACCTCTTTTGCAAGTCTGTTCTTCCTCTAAGTATGCTGAGTACAATTCCATTTTTGCGTCGATCTTCAAAGGATTAATTTACGTTCACTTAACTATCAATTTTTGCATGCTTGTTGAATATCCACCTTTACGAGTTGCTTGGAGGAGAAGAGATCTAGGTTGAAATTGTAATTCAACAACATAGTTCCCAACCTCACCAATCTGTTGGTTGCCAAAATGGAAAATTAATCTAAAGATGATCACCGTGCAGTATAAAGAATTGGCCGTGTACGTATCAGTGGAACATTGTTACCGAAATGAAAATAGGAAGCGGTTAAGCAGCACAGACCTTGATGCGTCTGCGATAGGTTATTTACTTTGATCCGGCATTTTATATCAATTACCACCTCCTTGCATTCGAGATCGAAAGGCTAGTAAATGTTACCTCTGCTTTTGGGTCTTTATACGTGTGATATAGATCGGACCTCTTTTTTTAACTGTATAGAAATTTGCCAGCCATTCGAAGTGTCTATTTTCACGTTCTGTTATATTAATTAGCTCGCTTCGAGAGGCACTCCTGCTATGCATATGTAGAATAAAAGTCTGGTTATAGTTTTCAAAGCTAATAAGATGTATAATTCCGTAATATTTGTTGTAGCTGGTATAATTGTACTGATGTGATGTTTTTCGGGCCAGGTCTTTTACCGTTTTTCAACATTATGTTTATTAATCAGTGAAATTATCTAGAAACAAATCACTTTTTTATTTTATTTTTCATTTTAAGGTCAAAATCCTGTACTCGGGATAATAGCTTTTGCACATGTTCTCGATGTTATTTGCTGTGCTTAGTTATAATAATACCAGCTAAGTATGATACACCGGAATAACCTCCAAAATTGATTGAAAAGTTTTAGGTGCTAACTTGACTTGAATACCAGGCTTTCCAATTTCAATAACTCATTATTATCTACATTAATTTCGAAATATATTCCTTGTCTGAAATATGAAGGCATGCGTCACTCAAATCGACTTTAAGTAAAATCTTCCTCTCCATTTAGATTTCTTACAACTTATTCAAGGCTAGGAACTGTGTAATGGTAAACCTTGAAAAAACGAGTATACAGCGTTGATAAAGTCAGCGCAAACATGAATTTCCGTAAACATCACATTGATTGTATTTAACTTTTGATAAGAGTCCATGTTTCAGATTTATGTTGATTATTGTATTTGAATGAGGCGAACGGTACATTTGTTTCTTAATCATTTTAAAAAGAATAAACACCGCTACATCATATTGAATGTGTGATTAAATACTTTCCTGTACTCACGTAGCATCTTATTCTTAAAGTTACACACAAAGCAGGTCTTGAGGTAAAATACAATTAAATATACTAATCTATCACAGTTAATATTAACTTTTTTTTCACAGTAAAAATACAGCTAATATCAGTTTTGTGAACATTTAATTTCTTTTATTGAGAGAAACAAATCAGAAAAAATATTTTTAGTTCAATAAATAAAGTCAAAGTAAAAGTGTTCATTCATAACTCTTCGCAAATTTTATAAATTTATATTTTAAGTTGCTACGCCTTACATAAAATTCTGACTTGGTTTATGTTCCCTTAAATATATTGTCGTCAGTTTTTGAAGTACCGAATGGTTGACTTATATTTTCTAGAGTTTTCGAAACACTATAAGCCGTTGCAAGTATGTTATCGAGGATGATCCTTTGCAATACCGCCAGGTGTTTTTTTCGAATTAACCTACTGTATGTATATTTAATTTAACTTTTAACCGATTGTATTGATATTATTTTCAGTAATAGTAAGAACACTGAAGATTTTTAAAATTTTAAGCCACAATTAATATATGAATGATATTGGATTTTATACGGCTCGAGCATTCACAAAAATATGCATAGTTTATTGGATTCAACTACTAAGTGTTTGTTTCATACTTAATTGGAAAAAATGTCGCCTATTTGTAAATGCATGCAAATCTTAAACAATCTGATTTTTAGTATTATTTTGATATTTCTGACAACTATAATAGCCTGGGGAAATGTTTCCGCAACCTTCTCTATATAGACGACATACTCCTTTAGAAGTATCTTGCTGAACTCGCGATGATGGTCATATAACAGTTATATTAAAAACAGATAATTAGCACACCCTAAAGAAATAGCTTTTAGCTACTATATTTATAATTCAAACATAAAATGATTCAATGCATAATCCATTTAAATATTACAATCTAGGAATTTGGTTTCCTGATAAAGGATGGCTGTGAAAACGTAAGAACGAAGAATATAAAGACGCGGGGAAAATTTTGAAAATAAGATCCACACAATCAAATTAAATTAACGCATTGTGACAGGTTTGAGATCAGCATTTACATACCATTCGAGTTGAAATAGAATTGATTAAAAAAGTAGTAATTATTTCCAAAAATAAAAAGAAGTAGCGAAACATTAAATGTACACGTTGATGAGTACAAAGTAGTAAAATTAGTAAAACAAATGCAAAACAAACCAACGTTACGAAGCACATAAATGAAATCCCTGAGAAAACATTCCTTACATCCATTTGTTTAAACTAATGAAAGCTGTTTCCAAAGTAAATTTTCTGATAAAAAATGAAGTATTAACTGATGGTTTTGACAATGAATAGAGTTTAATATCACGTGTGGAAACAAACTGTTTATTCATGTGATATTATTTGTTTTTCAAAATTCAGAATTTTCTACATCTGGAAAATGTATAAGGAGAAAGTGCTGAATAATGTGTCAACCGATTTGATTGGGAAAGATAAAAATGAAATAACACTTTTCTGACGAGTGTCTTACACTACAATGGCAAATGTCGTTACCAATTTAATTCTAAAATAGTTAATATTCATGAGGTTAATGCGCATTTTATCCCTATTATATAATGCAACGATATATATATATATATATATATATATATATATATATATATATATATATATATATATATATATATATATATACCAGCCGATTGAACTGTCGATCAGAGTAAACTATATAGCTTGGTAGATAAAACAGTATTAGTTTCAACTCCAATATATATATATATATATATATATATATATATATATATATATATACATACAGTATATTATATTTTTGTGGCTATACATACAAATATATTGATTGTGCATATATATGTAAATATATACATTTGTGCATATATATGTAAATAAATACATATGTGTATATATATATTTATTTATATATCTATTCATATAAATTCACATTCCTATTTCTTTGTTTGTATATTTGTTCACAATTGGATTTATATATATACAAAAAGTCCATTACTTTAATTTTTAATTTATTTCTATATATAGTGTTGTTCTTTAAAATATACAATTAATATGTTACCTCAGTACGTACAATCAGTTTTAGTAACTAGATGTATGTTAGTTAAAGTTTTAGAGAGAGAGAGGGAGAGAGAGTTATTTTAAGTGTTCTTTTTAAGATTGTTTATATCATCAACTTTACATAATTATTGTATTGATAATATATTTAATTTAATTTATTTTGAATTAATATTTCTTACGTTGATTTTTAAGAGACTGGCACAGTTATTACCTCTGAAGTTTGAAAATAAAAAAGAAACTCATCCCCACATGAAATAATTAGATAATCACAAAAGGTTTCTAGCGTAAAAAAAAATTCGTGTACACAGAAAGATGCTGTGCTTTATTTTAAAATATTAAAAAAACAATTGAAACACTAACAAATAAACGTAAATATCATATATGTTTTTTATTATTCTTTAAACAACTATAAAGAATCTTTAGTGTTCCAATAATTGAATCCTCACCCCAAAAATAAAACAAGTCGAATTATTTTTATTTACGCATAAAGCTAGTGAGAAAATAACAAAAAAAAACAAAAAAAAAACAGGCCAATAAAATTAATTCCATTTTGCTCTCAAACTTTTGAGACGCGTTTATGTTTCGAATTTTATTATTTCTACAGTAGGCAAATGCTATTTTTACTTCATTCACTTTTCAGGTTGTAGTCTGCCAATACACGGCTATTTTATTTTCGGTCGCTCCGGCACTCGCTACTATTTTTATAGAAACAAATGTTGTTTAGATTCATCCATTTTTTATTTTATTTCATGTTTTGTGGTGATGGGGTACAGCGCACGTGCAACAAAAGGTGTTAAATATCTGAAGCATAGCTTCTTCTCTTTATTTCCATTTTGCCTAAATATGTTTTCCTGTACGACAACTGTTCGACACACTGGGTGTTTGTCAGAGAAACTCCGCACACTTCCTAAAACAGATATTTCACCATAAAGAAATAATGATGACTATTGGGTGATCTGCGCCGATACGACCAATGACAGCTTGTGGAAGCCGGGAAATATCGAAGTAGTACTGCCGACAAATTGACGAAATGCACCAGAAGCTCCAACGTATGCCCGGTATTCGTCAATATGAAGATACCAATTCTCCTATGTCAACGCTCGCCTTCATGTTGCGCAACTGACCCTGCAGAAGCTGAACGACTTGGGCTGCGAGCCTCTGCCTCATCCGTCATATAAACCGGCCATCAAGCCCACCGATTATCACTTTTTGAAGCATATCGACAACTTCCTGCGCGAAAAATGTTTCAAAAGCCGAGATGATGCCGAATCAGCCTTCAATTACTTTATCGCTTCCAGAACAATGAATTTCTATCATAATAGGGCAAATAAACTTGTTCCTTGTTGGTAAAAATTTGGCGATTTTTTTATAATTCTTACATCGATTCATAAAGTTTATTATGAAAGGAGTAAGTATCTTTGGCAGTTGAAAGTCAGAAAACGGCATTAGTTTTGCACTAATCAAAACCATTTATAGAATCCCAGTTAAAACTTATCTACCATTATTTTTTATTCTATTTTGAAACTGTATATATAACTTCAAATAAATTAAATATAGTAGATTATGGAAGTTGATTGATAGAGTTTGTTAAGATTCGAAGTGAACTTAGATTACACTTAGAGGCATTAATTACAAGAAAGATTAAAAGACGTGGTGCATAATTGTAATACGGTTACTGTGACGTCATGTAATGGGTTCAAGGGCATATAGCATAGCAACTTATTTTTCTAAAGCTTACGCGTTTAGCGAAATACTCAGCTGTTATATAAAGTATTAAATGTAGATGCTTTTTACGTAATCAAGAACCGGCGTCTTTAATCAAAATGGCCTTTACCTCAGCAGCTAAAAGCAGATTTTTACACTTACGGTATAATTGAGAATAATGATGATTGCACACATCAGAGACACTTAACACGTCGAGCGAGAATATGTGAAGCTCGACTGTAGTCAAATGCATTAAGCATGTAACACTTGCAAGTAAAATAGATGACAAAGAAAATAATAAATCACAGTAAATCACTCCACAATGAGAGAATTGTAAAAAATATATATATAATGAACATTATGGAGCTAAGCGAGTTAAATATAAAGTATTGACTGATTCAGTTAAGCAAATGAGCAGCTGCTGCTTCGTATAAAGATAGTCGGATTTAAATAAAACGGTACTGAAAATATTTGTAGAGATACTAGTAAGAACACCAACAACAGAAACGACATCAGTTTATAATGTGAAAATATATAGATAGATTATTTATGTAAAGGACATCTGAAATAAGAGGACGTTTTCTCCTTCGAAAAGATATCTGTATTTTTGTATCAGAATACCACATTTTGATTAATTCTCAAAAGATGTTGCTCATGCATCAAGTATCACTGGGTTCATCGCGAGGAAATCTGTATACATTAAATTAACACAAATATGCATGAAGTGAAAGAAATATCATGATTATATGTTGATATATTTAATATTTCTCATAGATTTGGTTTACAGGTTTACTTAAACTATAATGAAAGGACATAGGCATGTGACATGGTTAGTATTCTGCTACAACATTTGTTAAATTTTAATCATTGTTTAATAAACAGTTCATGTCATCGGTAACACCATTTCAACAGAAACAAATAAGTATACCTCGATAGCCATCCCTACTTTTTATCGTAAACGTTATTTTTAAAATACAATCGTTTATACTGCTTAATAAGGTAGTAGTTCTAATTGTTTCCTCTTTTAGCGTACTTATTAAACAACACATATTAGAATAATCTTACGTAATATGATTATGAATGATAATAATTCTGTTCTAAAATTGTATTTTTAATTTTAACCAGATGAGTGTTTTTATACATTGTGCTTACTGATGTACAGCCTTGATTTAATCAATCTACCACGTATGAAAATCATTGTATTTGTATAGCTTTCTTTAGAAATATAATTTAAACACATTACTAAAATTGTTATTACGAACGAACATTCCCACACACATTGACAAACACATCCACAAGCACAATGAGCCTTCTTTATTATGTTCTTTAAAATTGGTTATAAATGGCATTATACGCACATATATGGTTTTGTCTTCCTATTAAAATTGTTTAAAATAAATATAAAATGATTATATTGCGCGGATTCATTGCGCTAGATGTACCATGCAAAATACTCGTCGCAAAGTACTATATAATAATTGTTTAATAATTTTATAACACAAACGAACATATATATATAGTAAGCTTTTATAATATATATATATATATATATATATATATATATATATATATATATATATATATATATGTACATATATACATATATATATGTAGTAGAAATGGTAATTAATAAAACCTAAAGAAAGTGCTCAATACTGCTGTAGAGCAAATATGCGTTTTATTTTTATGACCGTTTTTTCTGTTTTAGTTACAAGAAAAAACGGTAATAAAAATAAAACGTATACATATATATATATATATATATAGATATAGATAGATAGATAGATATATAGATAGATATATAGATAGATATATAGATAGATAAGTGTGTGTAAGTAACCTTCACAGATTTTTAAAAACTTAATGCACGTTAAAATTAATTTTAGTGAAATTTAGTTTTTCAGCTTATATATTTTTTTCAAACTAGGTTCAGAAAATCGGATCACTTATTAGTCAAATATTAATTTATTTTATCAAATTTACGGAGGTTATTTGCCAGATCTTTTTAGCGTTTAAATAACTCTGTTTGTGTTAATGTTAGGGCTGGTTTTCTGTTTTCATTCTTTGATGTGAATAATTGTTATGCTAATTTTCGTTTACATTTTATTTTATACTAGTTAATGTGTTATTATTTAGGATGATAATAATAATAATAATAATAATAATACTTATTATTATTATTAGTAGTAGTAGTAGTAGTAGTAGTATTAGTATTATTGACATTACTATTGTTGTTATCATCTTTGTTATTATTAGGATTATGAAAACGGCATATTTTCCCTTCTTTTATTTCTCAACTATATGTCCATTGATATCTTATGTTTTATGTGGAGTAAGGTTATTCCCGGTTGATTAATTGTGTCTTACAGCGTCTGATATTTACTCGAAGCTAAAAACAATGAAAAGAATATGCTGTTTTTATAGCCATTCTTATTATTCATTTACGTATTTTCGTATGTTTTAATAGTCAGATAAAATTTATTTTCAGTATGCATACTGCTACATTTCAATAAATGTTGAATCATCGAAATTAATGATGGCTTCTATATCATTAATATACAATCTGCATAGTTCAGTTTAGTTACTTCGTGCGATAGCCTAATGTACTAATTTCCGTTAGAATAGAAGCGATCGTCCACTTCTATTTGCCCCTAACTAGTGATTTGCTAATTCTGTTTTAATTTGAATGCACTTCTCTGATTGTTTTGCATACATAAACATCGGGAGATGTAATTTATTCGTAATATCTATTGCCATTACTCTGTGTGGGTAAATACTATGGCCTGGAAAACTATGCTATTCGATTAGATATTTATTTCCCAGCGGCTTGTGTAATGCAGTTAGAATGAAGCGTTCTTTATTATCGTTTTTATGTCCATGAGCTGTTAGCAATGGTTCTTTTGTTAGTGGTGTTATTTTTGTTAAGTTAGTCATTGTTTTTTTATTTATTTTGTTATGGTTTAGTTGTTTACTGATCGTATTGATGAATTTTATTGTTGCATGTTTTAATTATAATCCGCTTTTAAGCTGTCGCTATAAAGCGTCGTATAGCAACTTATATTTTTGGCGTTTATTTGAATCTTATTTAACGAGTGGAATATTCTGTCGATTAATTAGAATATGAACTTAAAAAAATAACACCTATATGTACTTATGTACTAAGCACTCTACAAGTACATACTGAAAACTGATATACTATTATGTAGATAATAAAATAATACACCCAGACATATATAAATATGAAATATGTACATACATATATGCGTGTGTGGTTTTTATTTACATTTTCACTCCAAACAAAGCACATTTCCACTTTGATGCAGGGGGCTTCTATTAGGGGCACAGGCTACAGTGGTTATAGGCGAGAATTTTGGCAGCAAGATGTCGATTCACGCTACACTTGAACATCAGCATGTCAATACAGTTGGAGAAGCAGGAACCCGGAAGGGAATTCCAAAGTCTAGTGTGCTGAGGGAGAAACTACTGGAGTAGAAGTATCTACTGTGAAGAGATAGGAGTTTGCTGCTTGTCGGGTTTGTCGGGGGGTATTTACGTAGAGGGGGTACAAGTGCTTGCAGTTCGTCTGAACATTCACCGGTAAAGTACTTGGAGAACATGCAGAGGGATTCTATATTTTGTCGATGGGACAGAGGCGTAAGCTTAGATGACAGTAAAGGAGCTATTAGGTTGGCGACTCTCTTTTTAACGTTGTCAAGGAGTGAGAGACAAGTAGCAGATGCACCGGCCCAAATATGACAACAATACTCTAGACATGTGCGAATGGTGGCCTATAGAGGATAGTTTTAGTTAGTAACTTTCTAGCACGGTAGAGAGAATCTACATTTTTTGCACCGGTCCTGGCAATGCTCTCAATGTAATTGTTCCAACTCATGTTTTTTGTGAAGGTTAGACCGAAGAGTTTAAAAGATGTGCTTTCAAATAAAGAGACGTTGGTCATTGCTATTGATGGTAGAGAATGTGTCTTGTAGTTAATGAAGAAAACAAGTTTATTCTTGGCAGCATTGAATCTGAATTGTTCCCATTCCACTACAGATTGGAGGCCATCCTCTAGTGTTTCTGCCATTTCTTTAGATATGTGTTTATTTTTTTCCTGTCCTGTCTGTTGTAGAGCGTGGTGTCATCCGCATATATACCCATCTCACAGACATTTTTTTCGGGGAGATAATTAATGAATATTAGGAATAATAGAGGTCCAATGATAAACTCCTGAGGCACTTCCGCATGTATATCATATTGTTTAGATGTACGACCATCGAGGACAACCTGGATTTTTCTCTTATCTAAGAAAGAATTAATAATGCCAGGTGATCTTCCAGTTATACATTACTTGTATCTGACAGCATAGATACATCACTTAACCCTCATGCCATCTAAAATACCCAGAGCTTAGGCAACCAGATTTTTAGCTCAATCTTAACATCAATCCATTCTGTAACGCGTTATCTTATTCCTAAGTAAACGCATAAATAAAAAAACTCGAAATTTAAAGGAAAATATTCAACCATATCTTATGTCCTTCCGACAAAACTGTTGCAAATATAGCTGCTTCCACTGCAGGTGTGCATATATCTTATATTTTTCATACTGTTTTTGTATGTCAGTGTCAATTATTTCAGAAATTACAAAGTTGGTAACGCTGAAAATGTGTATTAAAGTTTATTATAATACAGTATAGGAAAGAAAGTAGTATACTATTTCTATAGCACATAGTTTAGGATCAACTAGTATAAAAATTGATTAGAAATTAAATATCACATTTACTAAAGCCGCCCCGCATAAAAACTTATTATAAGTGATGACGTATTATTTTGTTCGCCTTAAAGTCAATATATATATATTTTTTTACACAGTTATCACCACTTATCAAGGCCCGGAAGCCACTCAGGGATAAGGGTTATTGCAAGTACATTACGTTAGTGTGGAGATTTGATGAAGTGTTTACTTAAGGGGGCAGTTCATTAGGAATTTGTTAAAGTTGGACTTGAACACATCCAAGTTGTAGTCTGGTGGGAAGCAGGCAGCCGGAACAGAGTTCCACAGGCGTGCAGTTCTAAGAAAGAAGCGTTGTTCATGAAATCCGCGTTTTGATTTAGGCACAGATAAAGAGTGGGGGAAATTTTTCACAGTAGATTCAGCTAGACGGGTGTTTTTCGTGAAAGATTGGCGAGGGGGGACCAGAGATTGGAATTCAGACGAGCACCTGCCATGGAAATAACGATAAAGCAAGGATAGGCTCGCAACGTCTCTTCTGTGGGAGAGAGGTTGCAGGGTAGAGAAAAAGACATCCCCCACTAAGCCACGAAGTGTATTTTTACTCTGTCAAGGCAGGATAGGCTGTTTTTAGCGGTTCCTGCCCAGATATGGCAACAGTATTCCATCCTTGGAGTACTTGGCTTTAATATAGATAGGGAATTGCATCAGTAGTGAGATATCTTCTGGAGCGGTAGAAGGATCCCACCATCTTTCCAGCGACCTTGGAAACAGACTTGATGTACGTGTTCAATTTCAGATCAGGAGTAAAGGTCAAACCCAGAAGCTTGTCAAAACACGGGGCCTTACCCAGAGGAGAGCCATCCATCACAATTGATGCTAGATGGGGATCAGAGCGTTGATGATGTAAGGATAGGAGTTTGGTTTTGGATGCATTAAAGGTAACCAGCCACATCTTCCCCCACTGAACCAATCGCTCGAGATCAGAGGACAGAGAATCAGAGCGAACTTTGTCATTTACAGCCTTTGATGTGTTGCCGTAGATGGTCGTGTCATTAGCATAGATGTCAACGAATGATTTTAGTATGTGCTTAGGGAGGTCATTGATGTAGAGAAGAGAGTTGCGCCCAGGATTAACCCCTGACGGACTCCAGCATTTACGTTGCAGGTCTCCGATTTGTGTCCATCCACCACTACTCTTATGAGCCTATCGGATAGAAAATATTTAATGATTGAGAAATATATATATATATATATATATATATATATATATATATATATATATATATATAACAATTTTAGTAAAGGCTTTTTTTTCATCCTTATATAAATGAATTCTATTTGGTCATTATAAACATTTTAAAAGTGGGATTATGTAGGTGCTAATCTGCGATAGGTTAAAGTTAATATAATTTTCCATCCGGGAATTTAAACTGCATTTTTTATTTTTAATCCTGCATTCTTTTTATTCAAAGCTCATTTAGACTATATATATATATATATATATATATATATATATATATATATATATATATATATATATATACATATATATATACATATATATATACATATATATACATACATATATTTATATATACATATATATACATATATATATATGTATATATATATATATATATATATTTCTTATAATATATACCAATCCTTCACAAAGATCCCAATGTAATTACAGAGCAATATATTGAATTAAGGACAAAAACTATATTCCAAAATACACTATGTTGACCATCTCATTATTTATTCCTTTAATTCAGTTGCCATTTACATTCTCGATAGGATATAAAAATGGAAATTGATATAGTAAAATTAGCCAGAAGAAACTTAGTTAAACATAATAATATTGTACTAGAAAATGGAGAGACTTACATTTTGACGTTACGTTTGGCTCCCAGACTTTGCAGAGATTACTGGCCTGGTTGACTTATACATTTTAAAGGAGCTCAAGGAAAAGCAACCAAATATAAAAGGAGGTTTGCATAGGGTCGATGCACTATTTTACATTACACATGAAGTAGAAATTTAGAACACATCGGCCAAAGAATATATACTATCTTTAAAGACATTGATTTTACGATAACCATAAATGAAAATCATAAAATAGTTTACTTCTTAGATGTCACCCTAGATCAAATTAACCATACCTATGAATCTCATCATAAACCTTTTCAAACTTTATACTATATAGATTATAAATAAAACCACTAGATCTCAATATGAAAAGCAGTTATCCTTAACAAAACCAAAAGGATTTTCAGATTATCCAAATCCGAGGATATATTTTATAACAAGAAATAATATTACAACGAGGTATTTGATTGAGCTGGATATAAATGTGAAATTAAATATATTGAAAATATAAGGGAAAATATCAGAACCGACACCGTCATATGTTATTTCATACAATATGGCAATGGTTAATCCGCTTATAAAAATAGTATAATAAATACTAATTGTGGTAAAAATAATTTTAGAGACAATATCAATCAATCCCAAAATAATAACAATAATACAATTAAAAAGAATAATAGACGAAGATAGTGCACACAGAAAATGACTTACCAAAGAAAAATATTTTTTTTAATTCTTGAGTAAAATGTCCCTACTGGAACTGGTCAAAGTAATAAACCAGAATAAGGTTAAATTATCTTTTTCGACTGCGACTAATTTTGTGAAAACTATAATACCTTCCACTAATGTAACAATAGACAAAGATACAAATGAAAGTGGAGTATATATTAATGGACACTTTAGAGGGAATTAATTTTGCATGTGCAGGAATATTGATGAATGCCCATTAGAAGGTAAATGTCTCACTTCCAATATAGTGTGGAAATGCGAGGTAACATAAAATAACAAAACTAGAACATATTGTGTGACCACAAAAGTAGCTTTAAAGAAAGAATTAATAATCATACATCTTTCTTCAAAATAGCACATTGTAAAAAAGAAGAAAACAACATCATTGACAAATTGGATTATAGAATATAGGAAAACAAAACTGAATACGGATTGAAATACTCTGTTTTAGGTAGTGCTAGTAAATACTCGCTAGACAAGTCTTGCAATCTCGAATCGTATCGTACAAATCTTTCTTATACAAAGGATAGGAATTAATACAAAACTGTTTACATAAATCAAAGCATATTTTATCTCGACTAAAATGTAATTAGAATATTAATTAAATTCAAATTTTATAAACGTACTTCGTAAGAAAAGTGGATTTTGATTTATATATATCAATATATTAATAAATATGTTTGAAGATAAAATGAAAAAAATAAAAATAAGGTAATAATGTTAAGCACACAAATAAATCTTAATTAAGTATAACAATGGGCTTAGCTGCACTATTTTCGCCCTATAATGAGGTATGATCTCGCACAGTCGGGAGATTCTGTTCATAAACAATGCCGCCAGGTACTGACGAATCGAAGTAATTCACGTTATGCTACTAATATTTTTTATGAGATTAGCAACTCTTAAACATAATTATGAGTGAATTGGGATATATTCAATGTTACACAAATTTATACATTAATTAGTAACAAGTTCATAAAGTGTTTATTAATACTATATTGTCAAATGTTGTACTAGTAAAGATATGTTATATGTAAATTTTTCAAAATATTACTTTCAAATTAAATAATGATAATAACAATATTAATAAACATAATATCGATAAATACATAAACAAATAAAGTAAATTAAACTAAATATATTAAACATTTGATTTAAAATTTGGCATTTAGTAGAATTAGAGTATATCATAATTACATATGACTATGGATCAAAATAGTTTTAATACTAACATTTTATATCTAAACGGATTAGTGAATTCATTTATTATATATATTGATTTGACTTTTTAATAACATTAAGTGAAAAATATTAGAAATGTATAACCATTACTTATTACTGGGATAGATATGACAATACATCATGAATGTTAAACGTATGAATATTAATAAAATAAATGAGAAAACTTAATATATCGATTGATATAATCTAAAGCAATAACACTATCAGACTTTGAATCCAATTAATTTTAACGTTTTACGTTTAAGGTAAACAATTGAGCATTTAGCAAATGTTTGATCTCACCAACACGTAATCAAGTGTTTAGAATTAAATTGATACTAAGAATTATAATTTCAATCGTAATAAACTTCATTATACCAGTCAGGCTGACTGAATTATGTATCGTTTCAATTCAAAGCAATAAATTATTTTATATAAATGTTAAATCAATCGGTATTTTAGTTTTGTTTAATTTGTTTAGCACTGTATATGCAAACGTATAATAGTTTATAATTGTTGATGTGATTTTCATAAGTAAGCCGACATAAATTAGAAGTAATAATTAAATAGAAAATTTTGATAAAATAGGCATAAAAGAATAGATAATTTTATCCTCGTAGTGAATCTTCAGGCTTTAGTATGATATTGATGTTATATCGCGTTTTTATATATCTTGGTATATTATACAGCTAATTATTATAGTTAACTAGAGCAGAATTACTTTGTTTTTAGAGAGGCTATTGACATTTTTTGGATCGGAGTGACTGCGTTTAAAATTATTAATTTACATTTTTTGTTATGTAAAAGTATTTGTTAATATATTTGCAAATGTATTAATTCTTATTACAATTATCATTTTTGTTATTGCTGCTTTTGTTTTTTTTTGTTTTTGTGATAGTTGTTGTTGTTGATGATGTTATTATTAGTAGGTAAAATTTGTTTTGAGTATGTATGCGCTTGCCATTTGATATTGGCACATACATAAATTGTTGACCTCTTTTAAATTCACAATCAGTAATTTCTCATTACAATATCGTCTACACAAGTCATTTGATTTCTACATGTGGTGCTTTGCCGTTTTATGTTCAAGTCTTCTATCAGTGATCGTCCAAGTTCGTTGCATAGGCAAGACAGAAACACACTTATTGGATACACTGAATGAGTTTGTGAGTAACTTAAGATATTTAAAAATGCGAATAAACAGCAACTCTATGCAATAGCATTACGAATCCTTACTAGAATAAAACTAATAATATTCTCTATAGCTTTATTGTCAAAAATAACGCACACACACGCGCGAACACATCCACCCACACCCTCCACACACACATTATATATATATATATATATATATATATATATATATATATATATATATATATATATATATATATATATATATATATATATACATACTCTTAGTATCGCTTTATTGCTGGTAAATATTGTTTAAATTATAAAATTGATAAATAACGCAGAAATATAAAATTTTGGACACCGGAAGAGCATACCAAGGTTCCTTATGCCCCTGATTTTTGTGAAATTATGAACAAATATTAGGAAAATTATGCTCATTTGTGAATTTTGATGTAATTTTAATGTGTAACACTTATTGCAACTGTCTATAAATGTATAATCTTATGTAACGAAGCAATATTATTACTAAATATGTCTATTTATATGAAATGAAGAACATATCCAGTAACAATGTCAACCATTATTTTATTTAAGGAATATTTATTTATCAACATGACTCACATGCTTCAATATTTCTTTGAATAACTTCTTGTAAATAGTCCCTTGTAAAATGATGATGTCAATCAGCGGATATGAAATGATGTGATGCTAGAGGAAACTTTAAAAATATTTCTCCAAATTACATCCTTCAACGAAAATGTAACTCCTTCTTCATAAACTTTCATCTTTATTATTGAGCAGAGCTACTAAATTGGGTTTATATCTGGGGAACAAAGTGGCCACCTCATCAGATTTTCTTCATAAATATCTAAGAGGTGAAGGTAGGATGTCACCAAATTTACTGAGTGGATGTCGCATTGTATTGCGTTAAAATGAAGTTGTGTTGACGCGCCAATCGAAGGTCATCACACGTTAGTGAAAAATTTTCAGTTAAAAATAAAAGATAAGACTGGTACCCGAAATCAGGTCATCACAGAGTATTCCATCCCGAAACATAACACCACCACCTCCATATTGCCGAGGATATCGATGTTGAATAGGGAATCTAAGAAGATTAGAAACTTTGGATCGCTCATTTGGTCTATCAAGGGTGGTCCTGGCCTCATCAGTGAAAATAACATTTTCAAAAAGTTAGTTTTCATGTATTTCTGAATCCAGACTAAACGTTTTTTCTAAATTGTTCGGTTTAAAACAGCTCTTGCTCTGGGCTTAATGATGCTTGCAATTTCGTTGAAAACATTATAGGGTGTTTTTACGGACAAGGAAGGGATTCCAGGGTTGTTTAATATAGCAGCACTGTTTCTACCGGGCTGCCGATAAGTGAACGGCGAATTTTTCAAAAATCGCGAACGGAAACTGACTTTCCCGTATATTTGTCCTTCCTTTGTTTGATGCATGTATTTTCAACAAATGAAGACAACGTTCGTCGATCTCTATCAAGCTCGTTGGCTAGATCTACGAAAGCATGATCTTCTGCAAAGCCGGCAACAACACGTTCCTTTTCCGAAGGTGTCAATCGACACTTCTTAAGCATTTTGGGAGGCTGGAAACAAGATATTACACACTTAAAACTAACAGAAAATAGAAAGAAAGTGCAGCTAAATTGTGCTCTCCCAGTGTACGAAATTTCTCTTCTTTTCGTGTCATAGAAATTTCAAAATTTACAAAAAATATTGGCCTGCACTAAAGCGATACACAATCTTCATATATATATATATATATATATATATATATATATATATATATATATATATATATATATATATATATATATATATGTGTGGGTGTGTGTGTGTGTGTGTGTGTGTGAATCACTCGTGTATGTGAATATTTTATTGTTACATTAAGTAATTATGTCTGTACCTTTTAAGAAACATATTTCTTATCGTTGAACACTCTCAGTCGTAATAAGTCGATCAGCTTAGCTCATAAGCATAGATAATCATATAATGACTATATCATTCTGACTGATGCTAAAAGCCTTTAAAAAGTAAAAATGTTTAATTTCACCCGTATCACTCGCGGTTGCTGGTAGCCGAATGGTTCAGGTTCTTGCCAATGAAGCCAGGCATGACTTCTGTTGACACAGTTCGAATCTCTCCACCGGCGTTAATCGTGACACCCTGCACTGATGATTCCCGAATCGATTAAACACTAGTGTCTGACTATTGAATTATTATAGTAAAGAATTATATATATATATATATATATATATATATATATATATATATATATATATATAGTCTTTGAAGTTTTTAACCTGTAAAACTATACAAAACATTACTTTTATCACTCGTTAAAAAAACATCTAGTCAGTAAGTCATTTAATCACCTGCAATCACTGCATCAACTCTCTCAAATTTACTATAATACCATTTTTTTTATTTTTCAAGGGATCATCAGTTGTTTACCATGAACCACTGTTTCGGGGATTTAAAAACAAAACAGTATATTACATTATGGCTCCCCAGCAGTGTTGATCAAACACCATCACCCTTAATCTTAGGAAAAGACATGTTACAAACATTTGATCCAATTTCCTATTCTTAATTGCAATGAATAACCTTTTCATAGTATAAAAATGAATTTCTTACCTGTGCGATTCATCAATTTCCACATTTCAAATGGATACATTTTTAATTTATCAGTCTTGTATTTATAAGATTTGGATTAATCCATTTAACTACTTATCCCCCCCACTATGATTAGTAGTTTGTATATTTACATTCTTATTTATTTAAAATTAGATATATAAAGGTTAAAAATATTTTATTTTTACATATATACATTTTTTTATATATATAAATTTATTATATGTAATTATAAATACATTTTATACATTGCTAATATAGTTTTGTATTTCCTTTATTAATATAGTCTGGTTTATCTTAAACGATTCTAAAGCATCAGGATAACAAACAAATGCTTTATTAAACTGTTCAAATATTTTATTTTTACCCCCGCCTTGTTTTATCATCCTTATTACTAAGCTAGAAACTGGTGGTATAAAATCTGTTAATTTTAAAGTAACGCGAGCTATTCTCAAAAACTCTGACATAATGGTTCCATAAAACACAAAAACAGGGCAGGTGCTATCTTTATGGGGCATACGTACTATTTTAAAGGGCAATGCGTTTCTTTTATCAAATATTTTATAAAGAAAAATCCCATCCTCAATTTGTATATCTAAATCCAGAAATGTAGCCCGTTCTCCTTTATGTTCACAATTCAATTTTAGTTCGTTTGGATATATAAGATGTTTATTTTTTTTCGAATTCATCATTATCGTTTATGCATATAAGGTCATCTGTAAATCTCCTACACCCATGAACGTTATATGTTTTAGATATATCTGTTTTTAATAATGATATATATATATATATATATATATATATATATATATATATATATATATATATATATATATATATATATACTCGAGTCTATGTAAATGTGTTGAATGAGACTGCAAGGAACATCAAACCTCTTTCAAAAACTCCATTGACAAAAAACAGAGAAAAACGAATGCCTGGGACACAGAATTTTATGAAAATGGATTTCCAACAGGTCCTATTAAGGGATGAGACCTATGCTTATCTTGACCGTCCGCATAGATGGAACAAAGTTTTGAAGCCGAACGGAACTCCGACCCGTTACAGAGTGTATCGCCAAATAAGAGGTGGAATGAAGCATCATGTTCTTACCGGGAATCATTGGGTATGAGTTGATTAGACAGTAGCGACTGCCAGAGGGTGTAAAGCTTACCAGCAATGCGTACAAGGCCTTTTTGGATAATCATTTTTCAACAGGATTGATGAACTACAATTGTAACGTCGCTTTCCGATGATTTTTATGCATTACAATATACAATTCCCATTCTGGTTTAAATTTAAATGTCATAACCTCTTGAGTATGGAAGTTACTATAATACTATTTCGAAATAACTAAGCTTAAAGCGGTCATTTTATGATATAATTTTCATTTTGTTGTTGACGTATATTTAGTGAAATATTGATATTTTACTAATCTGCAATAACTCGATTAGCACAGTTTATATGTATGTATATATATATATATATATATATATATACATATATATGTCTGTGTGTATGTGCTAAGAAAGAGAGAGATGGGAAAAGGAAAATATTGAGAAAGAGATATATAAGAATGGTGTTACATTCAAAGGAACCGTCAGTTGTATTGGTATAACGTATGACCAAAATGGGAAAACAAACAAAATCGTTTATTAATCCTCATATATCTATATGTCTTTTAAAAACCGTTACACATATACATAGAATCATCAGTTTCAGATAAGCAAGAATTAGAAGTATTTCTTATTTTGAGATTATTTTGAAAACAAAGTCTCTATTTATCAAGGCACGAGGTCACTCGAGGATAATGTTAAATGAGTGTACTGAAGTCGATGTGGAAATTATCGTAGTAATAGTTAGTAGTGGAAATTTGGTGAATTATATTACTTAAGTGTTCATTAAGAGATTTCTTGTATTGGATTGAAGACGAGTATATTGCAGTCAGTTAGAATGAAAAAAACACAAAAACGCAACAGAATTCTACAGTCAGAAGCTTTGTTTATGGAATATACGTTTAGGTTTAGTCAAAGATAAAGACTGGGGAAAAGTAGACGAGTGTTTTTCGTGAAAGTCAGGCAATGAGAGTTTGGTGATTAGACGAACACTTGAAATTAAAATAAAGATTAGGCAGAGACAAACTCGCACCGTCCCGGCTGTGGGAAAGAGGTTGCAGGGAAATAAAAAGGGCATCCCCCAAAATGCTTCATCGTCTATTTTGAAATCACTCAAAGAAGAAAAATTGATTCTAGTAGCTCGTACTTATCTCTTATACATGTACAGACTTGCATAAGCTGTGAGATATCTAAGGGAGCAGTCGAACACACCCAATATTTTCAAACAGCCTTGGCAACGGATGTGATATACGTGTTCTATCTCAGATCTGGTGGAAGGGTTAGACTTAGAATCAAAGAAACATTGAGACTTCCTAAGACGAGAGCCATTCATTTCAATTGAGACCAGACGCGGAGTAGAGCGTTGATGATGTAAATATAGAAGCTTTCGTTTTAGATTTATTAAAATTAACCAATCACCTCTTTTTTCCACTACAAAATGTGCTCAAGAAAAGAGAGATAGAGAAACACAGCGAACGTGAACGTTTGCCGCTTGTGAAGTGTTGGCATAAATTGTACTGTCGTCAGCACAAATCTCTTCGAATGATCTAGGGATAGTGTGATTTGCGACATCGTGGATGTAGCTCAGGAATAAAGAATAAAAAAGGCAATATAAAATATATACTAATTTATATAGATGCATTCCTTTATTAAATAAAGATGATACACCAATTAGGGGGGGTGATAAAAACCTCTTTTTATAATGGTATTTCGAAGCTATATACTTCTCATTAGAATAGAGGTGAAGATACTAGATAATAAATAGGGGGTGTCGTCTAGCGATGGATAAATTACGAGCAAAGTATTTTTGCAGTGGGAGATAAAATATTGAAACTCTTTCGTAAGGGAATGGGATAACTAAAGTGATCGCTGATAAAGGATGGTACATAGCCTTTATTATATAATAAACATAGATATATACCACGGATATCATGGTGGGTACAATGTGTGTGCGGAGATGTGCATCGAACCTTTTGAGAATAATATAGGATAAGTGATTGAAAGAGGTTGTTTATTTAATTATACTGATTAAAGGGCTAAAAAATGAAAGGAGGTTACGTGAAATACATGATTTATGTTAGGCCCGTATGTATTACTTGAGGTATGGCAGTTACAACTTAGTATTAAAATGAAGTACATAGTATTAGAAATAAATATCATAGTTACAGAATGAAGGGCAGGACATACATGTTAAAAAATAACAAATATAATAATTATGAATAAGATAGAAGATAAACAAATGGTAGAATAAGACGATAACTACAAACTATTTTAGGATAAAAAATATAATATATTCTGAAATTAGTAAATATTCATAGAAATATAAGAAGTGAAATTGTATATAAAATAATAAAAGGGAAGTATGAAAATAAGTATAAAAAGTCAAGTAAAAATTGAAATAAAATAAAATGAGATTACGACAACAATGAAAACCTCAAACTCTGAAAATGTTCTGAAATAGCAAAGCAGTAGAGATGCTATCCAAATTTCATAGGTGAATGGTAAGTGCTGAGTAGGGTCGAACTACATTTTTAAATTATTAATACATAGAAGCCCTTCTGTTCGCTTTCGCTCTCAATGCACTTTAAACTGTGTTTTGTGGTAATGTGTGGCGGTTAGTGATAGAAATTCTGTTGTATATTAAAGTGGAAAAAAGAATGTAATGAAATGATGGTACTGCTTTTATCGTGGACTGGTCTCCTCAACTGGGAAATACATTCGCGATGGTGTCGTATTACTCCAAGTTTTTCTCGTCCGGAGTGAAAATCCGTTGGTTTTTGGTAGATGATTTAAGATGTTCTAAGTTCGTTTATCTGAAATAAATTTCCTGTGTAACTAACTTTTAGGAATAATCAGTGGGCATATATAAGCGGGTGCCAAAATATTAGGATTATAATTGTTTCATGGTTCAGAGTTGAAATAAATGAAAGTAAGGCGACCATTGTTTAACAGATTTATAGCATATAAAAATATCGGTAGATATGTAAAAACGAAGAAAATTAGGGTGAAGGAATAATAGGAGGAAATATATGTGCTAAAAGCCAAGCGTAGATGAAGATGATCAATCTTAGAGATTTAACCGGTGGACTTATTGTAAGTGGTATGATTTTTAAAATGTCTTGATGTGACCGCTTATATCGGGGTCATAGATTATGGGTAGTGACTGCAAAAAGTTACTGCTGTAATTAAAAGTATACCAAGTTTAGTGTGACAAAGTTTATTGCTATTCCAGATGAAATTATATAAATACCCTCTTCTTAAAGAGCGATTTTGTAAGGCAAAGCTAAATTCTTGAGAGGGAAAAGCCAAAGGATGTTGTCAGATATAAAGATTCATTGTGAGGTGGAGGTGGTAACAGATTAATTTAAATTCAAGCTTAAGGTGAAGGAAAAGGGAGTGATGGGCAAAGGGTATCTGCGAGGTGTATTGGAAAAAAATGATAAGTGCTACTTAATATGTGAACAGGATATATACGGATATTTCGCAACTATTACATATCAATATTATTATGAATCGGGAGTTTCAAGAGCGACGCTTAGGTCTAGGTGGAGAATATTGTAATATTATATATTGTATTTTTGTTACTCATTATTTTGCAAAATAATGTAAAATTTGCAATGCAACATAATTCAATCAAATCTTAATACATATATGTAAAATTATCATATTATAAAGAAAAGATAGATACAAAATAAATACAACGGATTAACTAGTCACTTTGATACAATTATACTCCCTAGAAAAAAGCTGTCTGACTATAGTTCAATTTCTTGTTAGAATATATCTGAAGCAGTTATCTATATTAGTCTGCAAAAACATTCATTTTTAATTTCCTGTCTAATCGGAACTAATATTGTAGTGCTTATGTTATTGAAGAACATTTTACTGTTTGCTAATGTGACTATAATTTCTAATACGATGGAATTTTCAGGGGGTCACCTTGTTATGATAAACTGATAAATGTAGACTAAAGATGGACATAGTTATTGCGTAGAAGAATTTACAGACACAGACACTTTCACTTTTACACAACCACACACACACACACACACACACATATATATATATATATATATATATATATATATATATATATATATATATATATATATATATATATATATATACGTGTGTATGAGTACCAGCACCACTGTGATTTATTACTGTGATATTTATAAATGATTTTTTTTTAATTGTCTCCCAACTAGGTATTTTGCTGACGATACACTCTGTATATTAGACAGGAAGTTGAAGAAAAATGAACACATATCAAAGACAACGGCGGAAACCCTAGTCTGTAATGGAATGGGGACATAAATGGATGATAACATTCAAGGCCGCCAAAAACAAACCTCCGCCCTTTAATAATTTCAAGAAACATTTACAATACTAATAGTCATGGCGTATAATACACTCCGTGCAATTTACGTTGACAGAAAACATGAATTTGAAATTTGATACATTGACGGCATTGCCAAGACTATAGGCTAGGGCTCATGTGATAGAAAGTTACTTATACATCTAATTGTCTTGATCATCTACAAGGCCACCATTCTTGTATGTTTGGAGTAATGCCTCCACATTTCAGCTGGTAAATCTGATAGAAGCCTCTCATTCTAAGACAGAGTTCCAGAGAGTGTCCTAATCCGCCAGCTAAGTTTCAATTTGTGCCCTATTTTAAAATGCTGCACGCTCTTCTTCCTGTTTTACAAGTATTTTCATGGTAGGTTGTCCGAAGAACACCATCGATGTTAATAACCCCGAAAACGCCGAAAAGAAATAAAAGCTCACGCTTACATTGTAGATGTCTCTAGACTCCAGACACCCTTCTACTCTTATAGTTTCATCCATATGTCTACTAGACATTCGAATTCCATTCCGGGTTTTTACTGTACTGACATGCAGATTTCATGTAAACGGACCCCTGCGCTCAAATTATTATATAGTACCCCTGCAAATTAGTGCCCAGATAGTAGTCCCCTACATCAAAGCTGTACTGCCACTTGTTTGGCCTGAATGCAATTTTTAAGAAAATTCATGTCATAAATAAAACAATTTTTATACTATTTGGAGTGCAATAGTGGTTGTTTCAGTGATATTGCTCTGATATAATATGTAACAGTACTTATGAGTAAATTATGTAAGAAATGTTATTAACATATCAATTCGATTAAGCTACACTGAATATTCCGCGTTTCATCCACTCTAGGACTATCGGGCTTATTAGCATAAGCCCGAAGTGTCCCCGAGTGGATGAAACGCGGAATATTCAGTGTAGCTTAATCACCATATATATTTTATTGCTGACTAACTAGCTCTACCTACGTATTGAGCACTTTTGGAAGTAAGTTTACGCATAAATTTATACTGCCCTGCATTAATTTTATGTGAGTAAATGAAGTAGTGAGTAAATGAAGTAGTTATATATATATATATATATATATATATATATATATATATATATATATATATATATATATTTGTAGTCATCGACATACAGTCCTGTTTCGTTGTATCACAACTCATCATTACCGTTAGGCTAGCATCTCTCCCAAGCAAAGGATTGGACCTAGAACCGTCGTGTTGATAGTCGGCAGTTCTCCCAATCGACCACGGAAGCAACGCCAGCAAATAACCCGTCGGAAAGTCTATTTCAATAACCATCCGCCACCACTTTTAGGGTGCTCAAACCACTTGTTTGTAAACCAACAACGAACGTCGAATTTTTCAGCCAATTAAGTAGCGGGTGAGATTATTTGCGACAGTGCTCTACCCGAAGAGGGGGGGCTTAAAATATATTTGTAGTCATCGACATGCAGTCCTGTTTTATTGTATCACAACTCATCAGTGCTGCTAGCCAAGCCAAGGATTGAACCTAGAACACGCGTTGACAGTCGGCAGTTCTATCATTACCATATACTAGTGTTTCATCGTTTCGGGAAGCATCATATGTAACAAATTCCACCGGTTGGTAAATTTTAACACAGAAACAAACAGTTTCTGACCCTCGCTCTCTCTATCTCCACAAATCTATCTAACACACAGGCACACACGCACACACGCACATACACGCATACATATATAAATCTAGATCTTATACCCCAGAGGACAAATTTTGCAATCTTTGTATATCAGAAGCAGTTAACATTATCACCTTAAATAGCCCCATAATAAATGCCAAGAATGAAGTAGTGTCTAGATGTAAATACAAGAAAATAAATAAACACAGCCAACTTAAAATGAAATAAAACACACGCTACATATACAGATAAAAGGGTGAAAACATAATACTAAATGCATATAGCTTGTGAATAAAATCTAAGGTAAAACTTTGCGAATTAAACATGTTTTTTTTAAATAAGTTCACAAAGATCTAATCTAACCAATATAATAATACCTTCTTATTATTGATTTACATTTTTAGTAGAGACTCAATATACACACATTAACATACTACAAATTAAATTCTAACACATAATTGTCACTTCTGGGATCTTGTTAGAATACTGTTCCAAACTTTTTTTTAAATTTACATTTTCACCCCAAACAAGGCATATTGCCATCTTGTTGTAGGGTGCTACTATCAGGGACATAGGCATCAGGGGTACTGTGTAGGGAGTTGGGCCGCAAGATGTCGGGCTACGTTGCACTTGAACTTCTGCATGTCAATAAAGTTGGGGAAGCAGGGACCCAGCAAGAAAATTCCAAAGTCTAGCTGTCCTGGGAGAAACAACTACTGGAGTAGAAGGCTCTCTTACAGCTAGGGATATCGACTGTGAAAGGGTGGGATTTAAGCGCTTGTCGGGTGTGTCGAGGGTATTTACGTCAAGGGGGCACAAGTGCATGCAGTTCGTCAGAGCATTTACCGTTAAAGTACTTGTAGAGAAGCCAGAGGGACGCAACATTTCATCGATGGGACAGGAGTTGAAGTTTAAATCACAGTTCAGGTCCTATCAGATTGGCGACTCTCTTTTGAACTAATATGTAACTTCTCAATTAACGAGCTTTATAATTCGTCCCCTTTTACTACCCACAAATAGTGTTAAACATTCCACATTGCAAAATAATTTCCCGATCCACACATTTAGTTACATAACCCTATACACTTGTTTTCTGAATGTTAATTAGCAGCATATGAGGCAATTTGTTTGATTATAATTAGTTTCATTACGTGCACTGATTATTATAATTAATAGTATGATTAGTTTTATACTTTCTTTCTATTTTAATTCATAATCTTTAAAGTATGTATGTGTGTGTATAATTGTGTATGTATGTGAATATTTATATGTATGTGAGTATGTATGTATATATGAATAGGTATGTGTATGTGAAACTATATGTATATGCATATATATATGTATATGTATATGCATGTATATATACATATACATATATATTTATATATACATATATACATATATATATATGTATATATACATATATATATGTATATATATACATATATATATATATATATATATGAGTGCATAAATTTCTTTTCAGTTAAATATTATTAAATATTATAATAATTATTATTACCGAAATTTTGATACCTCCCAGTAAGGCATTATTATCTTCGATTTAACGGTAAATGATCTTCATTTGGATTATAAAATTAAAATAAACAGCTCTATCAATACCCTTAGTTTTGGTTGTACATTTTACTTACACATACTATTCTGATTCATCAGTTTAAAAGGATATGATCAATGAGTATGAAATTAACAAAAACAGAAACTTATCATTTTATTGTTTTAGTTGACTGGATTTAATGGATTTAAAAAGAGTAAAGAATTTAAGATGTAATTATGTTAAGTAGTTTAAAGATTGATTTCCGCTGGAAAAACGCAAAATTTCATTTGCTTCTTAATTCCTTTTCCTTTCTTTCATTTTATATTATTTTCTCTGCTTCTTTTTCTTTTTCATCCCTTTCCCTATACCGAAGCTAACTTGACCTACCAAAACGGCTACTTAATATTTTTATAGCTTTTTACAGCGTGTTTGAACTTGTCTATACATGTCACTCTCTGCCATGTATATATATATATATATATATATATATATATATATACATACATATATATATATATATATATATACGTCTTCCCCCCCACCCACCTCTTAATTTTAAATCTCTCTCCCCTCCACTATCCCTTTCTACCTATCATATTTCACTAGCGTTTAAGTCCAGCAATACTATGGTATTTAATAAAAAGTTCCAATCAGACCTTAAAAATCTTTTCAATGGCCCATGAAGAAGAATTACTCCAAAAATATGCCCAACTTAGATTTCTACTCAATGATGTGGAATACAAAATATACAGTAATTTGCTTAATTTGCTTTAAAGAACATTTACCTTGGATTTTACGGCGCAATTTTGAACTAAACCTTTATATCATGTTCTTCAATTTCCCCTGCTTGGTGACTTCTATTTAATCAATTGTTGATTATGATTATCCATTTTTAACTGATTTTAGCAAATAGGGGGAATAATGTTCTATCTATTTGCTAATATTTTCTCCTCTGAAGAGATGGAAAACATCGAACCCCTATAGGATAAGGAGATAAAATTTCTAAAGTATGCTTTTTCTGACTTGGAATCATAAAAAAATCCTTGATTTAAATAAAAGTTTTGTTTTTTTTAATTTCATTGAATTACAGTAATTTGCTTTATTTGCTCTATCCTGTATATTGAGCAATTCCTATATAAATATATATATATATATATATATATATATAACAAAATACACCATTTACAACGTCATTAAAGAAAAGAGAAATTAAAGAACACATATAATATAGAAACAAATTATATGATGTGAACATTGCCAGACAAACACATCAGTTTTTACTTTATTTTAGTTTTCAAATACTATGGAAGTGACTCATATTTAAACAGAAAATGTGAAAGAAGTAAAGTGTACGCACAGAAACAGATAAGTAAAATAAAGATTGTAACGAAAAGCAGAATAATAGTGAAAGGTACGATGAACGCGTGCCGTGAGAAGCAAATGGCGCGGTCTTATTTGTGGACGTTTTTATCAATTGATTGTGAGCGGAAATTAAAACTAACAGCAAAGATTCGAACCACGAAACAGAAGCACGCCAGGAATAAGAAAAAAAGAGAGAGCAAGATAAAGATCAAAACTAAAATAAAGATTTAAAGACGAGAAAAGAAAGGGGATTTGGGGCAATTTGAACAGACGTAAACTTCCATGAAAGATTTCCCACTCGACATGTCATCTATAACGATCGCCGAGAGAAGCAAGATAATTACGCAGTTAGGACAAGTATCGGAAGTAAATGGCTTCGATCAACGATTCCCTTCACCCTGCTTTTGAACCAACCTGTATAAGTTGAATGAATTCTGCTACCAACATCTTATAATAATTCCAAATATGTCCCTCCTCCTGACACTCAGACGCCGCTTTACACGTAAACGACTGCAAAGGAATCTATTAAATTTATTTCATGCATCGTCAATACTTTAGTGTATTGGCAGCATATTACTTTCGAACAGATGATTCGCTAAATAGTTTACTGGATATTTGGGAGTGACTTAAGCCAATATTGCTAGGCTTTATGGAGGAGCCATAACTCAATGTTGCTGTTCTAGTTATATTAATATTTGAACCTGCTTCAGCATATATTTTGTTGATATTGGTTGCAAAGTATATTTATTTATTATTTGAATTCTAAATTAATTCGCTCCATAAACATGTTTAAATCAATCTAGTGTAACCCCGTCCATATTACTGTGTAGATCTTTATATTAAATTGATTACAGTTGTAATTATCGATTAAATATCATTATCTCTGACTGTAGTAATTTGATAGTGCGCATTTGGAGGCTGCTAAAGAATCTATAATACATACCACTAAATAATAAAAAAATTCTTTGCTTTTTTTCAGCTGATTTAGAGTAAATAGTATATGCTGAATCAACCAATGACATTATTTTTGCTCAGTCCGGTGTTGTTTTTGAGGTATGATTACGTATTTTTTGCGTTTTTGTTTACGTGTACGCATGTGTGGATCATTTTAGAAGTAGTTGGTCAAACTAAAATATTTTTTTCTTTTTACTTATGGGCTGTGTTATTTTTAACAAGAGTTTGATCTTCCGTACTTTTTTTTGTTTTTTTTTTAAATGTTAATTTGTTGCCTGTGAATTCTGGCAACCCTATTTGTTTATTATCATGGCGACGTGTGCAGTTATGCTTTTGCTCTTTGTGTGTATTTTATCTTCCGTGTTGCTGTGTTTATTTTGCAAATGAATAAAATTGCTTCGCTCAGAAGATCGTGCAGAAAAAAAAGATCGACGTATTCTGCTCAATACGTTGAAACTACACTATTGCTTTTTATAGGAAACCAGTTACAAGTATTACAAGGCGTTCTTACCATGCTTATTTTGGTACTAAACTTGATCATCAGGATGAAGTTTGGGCGCAAGTCATGCACCTATACTCTGCGAGGGTGGCCCAATAGCAAAACGAGTCTGAACTTTATAATTCCCATGGTTTATAGAGAGTTGACAAACCAAAGTAACTGCTACTTCTGCGCTGTTGATTAAACTGGGATCAATAGAAAGAACCCGGTCAGCCTCAAGTCTCCTGATCGTCAATCAGCACGTCGACCTATGGTACATTGCGATGAAATTCCATGTCTATATACAGAGAACTTCCGGACATTAGTGACGAAGATACCTCAAGTTTTAAAAGAGAAGAAGAAGAAGAAGAAGAAGAAAAAAGAAGACGTGGTTCTAAAAAGGACGCTCCACATCCATGTTCTCAAAAGGAGTTGAATGATCGAATTCGCGACCTCAGCTTGTCAAGCTTGGAAATGCCAAATTATTGGCATCCAGATAAATGGGAAAAACTCCTCTCTGGCAATGCTTATATTACCTTCATCCGCAGCAGGCATAAAGAATACCTTCGTTTTTTCTCTGAAGAAAATTACTTGGTGTAATCTGCAGATATTGGCCAGCTTCTACTCAAACTTGGGATGCCACAGCACGAAGACAGAGATTGGAGGCTGTTCATTGACACCAGCAAGCGATCGCTAAAATGTGTTCTGTTACACAACATTGTTTTCTCTGTACTCGCACTCACTCGTATACATCGCAAGAGAACTATAAAGCGGGGATATATGTGGGTGAGGAAATTGGTTATAATCAGCATAAGTGCTTTATTTAGTGATGATCATAAGATGGTAATATTTTTCTCGGGAGAACAGACTGGTTTCCTCAAGTATCCGTGTTTTCTGTGCATGCGGGATAGTAGGGGTTGTGCTCCGTATTACACGAAGAAGAAATGATTTGGGCAGGAGAATCTGGTGCCTTTTAATATATGTCCGTTATCAATGCCCCTCTGATAGAGAGAGACAAAATACATTAAGCTTAGTTTGATCTAGCATTTACCAAGGTTCTCGATACGTAGTTTGACTGCTTCACTTACTTGTGCCCGGCCTTCCAGGGTTATCCATGGAGAAGTTGATAGCTAGCATCTTTAACGACCTTTAGATTGGTCAGCTCATTAGAGATCCGACAACTCAATGAACGAAGTAGAATTGGAAGGGCGGATGGCATTTGTTCTGGTAGTGAAGAATTTCATGGTAACAATAAGGCCAGAAATTACGCAGAACATATCAACCACACGCTGACTTCTTTCAGCAACCTGGTATGCAACATGAGCATCAGGATACGCTACCTATTTTTACATATAGACCGGGTTAAATGAGTGATGAGCAGGGGGAGATATTCCATCATGACATGAAAGAAATGAATACTAGGTGTCAGGATCACTGGGACGCAGTTATGATAGTTGACTTCTGTTGGATTCTGAAAAGAGGCCTCCCTGCCGTTAAGCATTCAAGGAGTTCGAAGAGAGAACTTCAACCCCTGAAGTTTTAACAATGGTGACGCAACATGCGATTTACTTTTACTGCCATTTTTCAATTCCCACCATTGAGTGGGCAATTAAAGAGGTTTCATGAGGTTGTGCAAACATTTTTTCTTAAAACCCAACCTATGAGTATGTAGTATGATGTGTATTGAACAAATGAGCTGATAATGCCCCAAATGAAATCAGTTTTTAGGCAAACCTTGAACTGATATATTTATTAACATTTGGATAAAAAAATTACAATATCGTTTACTACGATGACTTCGATTATTAGTTGTCATTATTAATATATTTGTTCCACATTCTATACGCATTCAGTAAATAAATGTTATTTACAATTTGTCTATAAATTCTTAATTACGTTGTTTACGATTTTTTCATTGCTTAAATCTGCTAAATCCATATATTAAGTAAGCTCATTGGCTATCTTACAAAACATATAAAATTTGTCACTTAAACTTGTGAATACATGCTCTTTAATTAGGAGAAAGTGTTCCAAATTAATAAATCACATTGTGAGCATTAGTATAATTACACATAACTTGAAAATGTTACTTTTCTATTTCATATACTGTATGTGTGAGAGTCAGATAAACAGCACCGTCATCAACGAGCGTCATAAATAGAGATATTTCATTGAATGGCTCCATGCTATAATAATCAAACCGATAACAATTCACCTGTGGCTGGTAACAGTTAACGAAGGGTTAAGCGATTTTAAAGAGGCGATAGTAATATCAGTTACAACGAACACTCGAGAGCTTTACTGCTGTGACACAAAAGACTATCTGAAGTTGATTAAGAAGGGTTGTAGCCATGGAGAAAAAATACATTGCGGATCACATAGAACACTAGTTTTAGTGGCATCATGTTCGCCTTGGTAGCTTTTTAACGATTTAGTTTTTGAGATAGAATATAGATCTTTACTTTTGAAACGACCCGGTGTATACGCTTGAAAAAAGCGTACTATCCTTGAATCAGTATCCAAGATTGTCTATGTTTTGCTCTAATTGTGTGCCCTAGGAATGTTAAAGTGATTAGCTTAAATTATTAATCCGTTAGTAAAGCGATATTAGCCAAGGAATATATTGGTTTAAATGGTTTCTGACAATGGTTTGTGAACTCTCATTTTACATGCCTACACACCGCACACGACATACTAACCATATCTGTCTCTCTTTAATATTAAATAATGCAGAAAACCGTTATAAGATTGCAGATTTTTTTAAAGATATTAAGAAATAAAGAATATATTATGAATACAACGGAAACGATATAAAATGAAAATATTAAAAATTAAATAAAAATATTAACTTGATAAATGTATTAATTGATTAGACGTGGATTTCTTAAGAAACTACTTTTTTGGTAAAGCACGTGAGTGTGGTATTGCTCTTTCTTTTCTGTATATGAAATTGCTGTATGCAATTCACTAATACAATAGAGAGATGATTCCGTTCCTCTTTGATTTAAACCGGTTTTCTGTTTTGCTGCAGCTCATCTAATAATTGGCTAGTTGTGTACAAATGCCTAGAGCGAAAGACGCATTCTATCATGTCTAAAGTGATAAAATGCTAAACGACCGAGGTCGGAATTATGCAGCTGTGTAACTCATGTTTATGAATGACAACAATACTATTGCTGGCACTCTCAAAATAAAAAATCTGGACATTTAAACGCTTGAGGCTACAGCTCAATGCATCGCACGCCTCACGTTTATTGTTTTTAGTGTTGTTTCAAGTGAGAGAAACATCATACTACCCTACATCTTCTAAGTCGGCTTTAATGTGAACATGGATGTGCTAAAGAGGGTGGTAATCCCCTGGTACAATCCGCCGGTACACAAGTCCTAACACACCCAGTCTTGGCTTCAGAATGTGCTATGCCTTTCTACCTTTTTCACTAGCCGCCTCGACCATGAACGCGCTAGACTAGTTCGTTTAGTCATACGTCGAGAACATGACTAACACGCGGTGTGTGTGTTCAAAGTAACAGGTTGTTGTTGTTGTTGTTGTTGTTTAATAATAATAATAATAATAATAATAATAATAATAATAATAATAATAATAATAATCTTCTTCTTCTTCATTTGTTATCCAGTGCTGTTTATCTCTCCATCCGAGTTACCTTACACTTTTTGGAGGATTGTTTGGTTGCCTTTTTTTGATATTTCTAAAAATCAGCTGCATTTGTTTCTAATAAAATATATTAATAGAATCAGCTTGATGGTGCTGATTGTAAGAACTCAGTTAAGATTTTGGTATTAGTTTTATTTGTTCATCAACGATATACTTGGCCAAAGATGATTGTATTTGTTTAATTATAATTTCTGCGATAGCATCTGCGTGATTATAAATCAATCTTTTCGAATTTAATAACAAATTCCTAAATATTTACGGAAGTACGAATGAAAGGTGCATTTTGTTAATGGTAGTCAAATGTTTCCGTATTCGATGCCAATTATATGCCCGAGGCGCAACTGATAAATTCGTATATCATAAAAAGTTCTGCCTTTATTGGTTTATTGGTGGTAAATTATTCAAGCTTTGTTGTAAACAATACTTACTTAAATCTAAAGTATGCATATTTAATAGGCACGATATATCTTACCCACGATAAATCAGAATTATTTTTTATTGTAAATATATACAGGTGTTTTCCTAAAGAATTACACGTAAATTTAATATTTTTCATTTGAATTCTTTTTCTAACACTGGAAAATATTCGACTGAATTCATCTGAAATAATACAATTCATCTATTCATTTTCGATTCGTAGAAAGTGTTGTGATTATATTTAGTTATGCACTAACTCTGATGTAAACATATTTCTATTTTGTACTTTTAATATAATTGTATATGTTGAAACTTTGCAAGAATTTATAAATTCTTCATTTGTTTCATTTTTATTGTGTTAATTTATACTATTTTCAATCTATATTAAATTACATATTTATTTACATTTTTTCATATTGCATTTCTATATTTACATCGATACATAAAATATGTACAAGAAAACAATATATATTTTTCGTATTAAGGTTGTAAACTATTTTCCTTGACCATGTGATTTTAATTTGTATTTTGTTTAATTTGTAAAACGTTCCCGTATGTTTTATAGTAGTTTCATTGAGATCATCGATTATTTTTAAGATCAGCTCTTATCATTAAAATTTTATTTCAGAATACATAATGTCATTTTACTTTGATGGAAATTCTGACTTTATTAGTTTCTGGCACATTCAATGTTATAAGTTCGTAGTTTGAAAATTTATTAAATATTCGTACGTTTTTGTAAAATTATTAAATAAATTATTTTAATCAATTATCTATTTACAGCGTTTAAATAATAATCGGAAGGTTACGGAGAGAATGACACAATAAATCTTAGGGGCAAGCAATCTAGGATATATTCTGTCGCCGTATCGTCCAAGTCTTTACTTCATTATTGCAGGCTTAAAACCAATAATGCGTGACTAAGTGATAATTCCGCATAGATATTGGATTCAAATTCAGTTAACGATGAAGTTTTCAAGAAAATTGAATAGCTTCTACAATACTTATCTTAAATTTATGAGATTAATAAATTTTATTGAGTTTTAAGCTATGAATGGACTCATATTGACTCTCAGCTTTTCCAACTGCTTTGGGACCGCGGTGTATTATCGATGTTGGACGCCACTTATTTTTCCGTAAATAAATTTTAATTTGAGACACATCATTTGTTCTTATTAATTAGAATGACCCCGCGTTTTATATCCGTTCATAATTATAAGTGGTTTATGATTACAGGCAGGCTGTTTAATCGGCGTACTCTATCGTGTTTCAGCAAAGTAATCGCGTAACGTATTCTAATACACTTTTATAATTATTAACCACAAATCAGATATGATTAAATAGTACAATAGATAAAACATATCACTATTTTTATAATAATGAGAGCATAGAAAATTACATTCAGTGTTTAAGTTTTTTTTTTAATATATGGTTATATTTTATCTAAATTGGAAAGAAATCCAATAACGTTTGCACATAAAAGGCTCACACGTACAGATAGCGACATTGGGTGTTACACGCAGGCCTATTTTTGAAGTCGCTCTTATTGGAAAATGTTCATAAAATTACGAATTAGTCGCCTATTCTTCAATATTGTTGTACATTTATTTGTATGAGACTATTGGGAAATACGAGAATAAATACTAAACTGACAATAAAAATTGAACAAAATATAATAAGGATAAAAAATCACATCTACTAAATATAAAAAAGAGGCGTATGTTGTTTGATAAATCAGACGAAGTATTTTCTTTTGAATGAGAAAAAATCACTAATCAGTTACTTTTAGCTAAAACAGAAAGGCCTTTAGACATCGGTTAAATACGCCTACGTCAATACCAATGTATTGCATGTATTTACATACAAACAAAGCTTCGAAATAATTATAGAATTGTTTTGAATACAGGCCTTATAAAATTGGAAAATATTTATTCGTAAAATAAATTAATATACGCGAGTGGTTTCTTTCACAATATGGTGTAAAAAATAAGTGATTTTCTATCAAAGTTTCGATCATACAAAATGGGCATGGAACATTAATCTTGTATAACATGACTGTTCACCCATAATCATGCACGTGGGATGTGTATATATTACCAACATGCAGATATCTTAAAATCAAAAAATAGAAAAATATCATGTTCTTAATACTCATTCTAACATTGTTCCCATCTTCGAACCGGACTTACTTGAATCTATGTTCCTATGATTTTTTGTAATGATACTCATATCAAAAACCTTTTTTTCTATTGATTTAGAAAAAATGCAACACTGTAATATATGGGTCGTCGAATATCATTCGACCGCAAAAGTTCTAGCAATGTGCATATTTTTTTACATACATTTTATTTACTCTTTTATTTTTTTTTCTCATGAGATGATCATTTTTTTTTTAATATAATGTATAATTATCTCCATGCTTGCATTCTACATGATTTATACTTGCGTAATATCTGCGTAAAAAGGTTATAGTAAAACACAGAACTCATTCTACATTTATGTTTAACATATTTTATTTTGGAATTTGCCAGTTGTAAATCTACTGACGGCATCAGAAATATGCATGTGTAACGTAATAGCTATTGGGTCATGTGTTAGTTTTGGCCTTGTAACAAACGCGTTTTAATTCCTTACATTGACTCCAAAGGAAGAAGTAAATAGTAAGCTAAACTTTTTGCTTTCGATTCTCTGTGGTGGCGCATGAGTCCTTATTTTTGACGTAAACTATCACTGTATATTGGGTCCAATAATAATCATAATACGAAATCTGAATTATTCAACATATTATATGCAAGCATATTTTACTACTGTGAAATGCCGCGCGACCTGCTAGTACCATTAAACATGTTTATTTATTCTGTCACACGTTCATTTGCAATAAAAAGCCAGACATTAAACGCACATATGAAATTGTCGTATGTTCAATAAATGCATTCTTGGAATCTTTTTAGATAACATTTATTTTTTCCATTCAAACGGCTTGTTCGATTCCTTTTTACATCAACAACACATTATTTTCCTACGTGTATTCTCCTTTAAACTTTCGCATCCTTTTCTTTCCAATATTTTCACAAACTTTACCCGCCTATATAATTACATCTATTTCTCACCCCATCGCTAAAATCGACAATTCAATGGAACACGCTTTCTTACTCAATCCTCTTTTTATTCACAACCCGGCTATTGTTTTCGTTCGATTTTTCTACTCGTTCCCAGCTATCACAGCCTCAACCTGTATTCCTGCGTGCCCTTTCAGGCGCTCGACGCACGAATGGCTTCCCTCCATTAGAATCTTCAACGCTCCTTATATTTGCAAAACCTCCGTGTGCTTACAAAACCTGGACACTAGTTGGAAGCAAACAAACAAGACAGTGTATTTGGCCAAGTGAGCATTTGGCATCGTACCTGCGGACAATTCCCGTTCTTATTGAAGAGACCATTGCCAAAATGAACGCTTAGAATGCACAGATTTGGCAGCAGACACATTCTCCACCCCTTCCTTTTATAAATCGTTTGAGACCCGGAGCGTATTATTTATCAATAAAATGGTATGTAGCACTGCTGATCGCGTTCTTTTTTTAATCAAACATAAAAGGGTAAGATATTTAAATCAAAATATCTATTTATTATCTTATTTTTTAATTGAGTTCTACAAATTATTTTAGCAAATATTTTACATATGTGAATGATCTAACAGCAGTGCATAAGTCATTGCATAGTCTACTAATTCTACTTGCAAGTAGTAAATTTTAAAACGTATTAATTACATTGTAAAAGTATATAAAGTACACTCGCCTAGAACGTTCGAAAGTATAATGGGAATTTTGTGTAAGAAACATTAAAATATCATGAGTTAAATTAAGCTTTCTACATACATTTTAAATTATGCCTTAGTTAATCGATGTTCGTCAAAAGAACCGCTTAAAAATATGAGCAGGCTAAAACATTATGTACGTAATTATAGTTTTTAAATACAGCATATCATTTTTAAACGTAAGAATTACTTTTATATATTCCCTCTCTAGCATTTCTCTAGAAAACAGGAATAAATGTTTAAAATCTGCATGTGAAGGCAGTAGATAATCGATATAAGGGCTTTCAATAATTTTCCTTCGGATTATTGCTTTCGTTTATATTATATTCTTGATATGTTTGCTATTAGAAAATTTGCATAACCATCGCACTGCTTTCGTTTAAAATCAATGATAAACAATTACAAATTATGTTTTGGGGATGTACATTTTTCGATAAAAATTTTATTTTGCGGATTACATTTAGGCTTTTGTCGGGAAGTACATTATTTGGAAGAAACCCCAGTCTTATGTTTACTGTAGAATGTACAATTAAAGCGTGAAATTGATGACACGTTTTTTTTTAGATATTATTAAAAGATAACTCATTAATATCTCGTTTAATATATACACACACTCAGGCGTGAACACACACACATATAAAACTTTAAATTAATATTAGAAAACGTTATATATGACTTATAGCCATCGGATTAATAAAAAAAAAGATTACGAAAGATTTTACGTCAGATATAACATTTCGAGGCTATATGCTGCTCCTTAGGAAACAAGAATAGCCAGCATTTACAAAATATATAATATCAGCAAGACACATATTACTATATCAGAAAAAAAGTCACGAATAAAATAGTCTTTAAACGCATTATATACTATTGAACACATTTTTTTTTTAGTTTTATGAGGTTATGTGTACATTAAAGATTGTGCTTCAAGTAAACCAAACAACAATCTAAAAACGTTAATAAACTTAAAAGAATGCGCGTTCCCTTGTATAATGGAGAATAAGGAATACATCTTTTACAAAGAAATATTTTAACCAATTCATCAATAATAAAGATAATAATTAAAAAAAGCAATTATGGCTACAAAATATAACAAGATTGCATACGTGCATGACAATAAAAGAAGGTAATAACAATATTTATTACCAAAACAGATTTTATCCCTGCACGCAACCATTCGTTCTGGTGTTGTTTCATTCAAGTGAAAATACTATAAGACTGAGGTAATTTCGTTTTGTTTTTTTGTTTTTCTGAAGAAATCGGTGGGGGTGTCAATGGGAAATCTCACAGCCCGTTTGCTATAGCAGTATAAGGTTAAGAAAATCTAAAAAAAAATGTTAAACGGTAGTTGAGGAAAAGTTTTACCAAATAAGATTTGTTCTGATTTATTTCATGTTTGGATTAGACCGAGGTACTTTCATCTGTTCATGCAGTTAAGAACTGAAGCCCGGCCTCATACCAACAAATGCCTGAACGTACTTAAAGTAGTCAATGAAAACTTAGTTATTTATTTGATATTATGATTAATTTTAGTTAGAAAACAACACCCGACGAAAATATATAAACGTTAAACATTGCATTAATTAATCGTGTAACTATTGGTTCTGGCGTGTTTGAAATGGGATGAAATTGTTTTAGACATAGGTGTTTTCTGTTTTATTTTCATGAAGTTTGCTTTTTTTTTCTTTTTTTTTACATAGGCATCAACACAATATCAAGGCCAAGAGGTCACTCAAGGATAAGGGTTAAAAGTGTACAGTAAAAATTGGCCAATATAGTAATCATTAGTAATGAAAATATGGTAAATTTGATAACTTATATGGAACGGTTCATCAAGAACTTATTTACGTTAAACTTGAAGACAACTATATTGTAGTCAGCCGGAAAGCAGGAAAACGGAAGACAATTCCACAGGCGTGCAGTTCTAAGAAAGAAGCTTTGTTCATGGAATCTACGTTTAGGTTTAGGCACAGATAAAGAGTTGGGGGAATTATTGATAGTGTTTACAGCTAGACGAGTGTTTCTTGTGAAAGTTTGGCGAAGGGGGATCATGGATTGAAACTCAGTCGAACAATTTCCATGAAAATAACGATACATCAGAGACAAACTCGCAACATCTCTTCTGTGAGATAGAGGTTGCAAGGAAGAGAAAAGGACATCTCCTTCGAGGCTACGAAGTCTATTTTGAACTCTATGAAGGCAGGCCAAGTCCTTTCTAGCAGCTCCTGCCCAGATGTGGCAACAGTATTCCATCCTTGGACGTACCTGGCTCTTATATAGATAGAGAATAGCATCAACAGTTAGATATCTACCGGATCGATAGAAAGATCCCACCATTTTTCCAGCGGCCTTGGCAACAGATTTGATGCATGTGTTCCATTTAAGATCAGGAGTAATGGTCAAGCCCAGAAGCTTGTCAAAACTTGAGGCCTCCTGAAGACGAGAGCCATTCATTTCAATTGATGCCAGATGTGGATCAGAATGTTTATGATGTAAAGAGAGAAGATTGGTTTTAGATGCATTAAAAGTAACCGGCCACTCCTTACCCAATTGTACTACGTGCTCAAGATCAGAGGAGAGAGAATTGGAGAGAACTTGGTCGTTTACTGTCTTAGATGTGCTACCATAAATTGTAGTGTCGTCAGCATAAATGTCTACAAATGATGTAAGGATGTGATTTGGAAGATCATTAATGTAGATCAGGAAAGAGTTGAGACTCAGCCTGAGATGAAATGTGGATAATAAGCGAAACAAAGTATAAAACCTTGTATTTGGTTTGGTTTATGGGATGTTTAATTCTTTAAGACTTAGGTATATTTTGGGTTTCAACCGAAGGCCTGTTTATAAGAGGAAAAAGAGTGAAACAAATAGTACTAAGAAGTCAGTGAAAAATGCGAAAACTTGTAAGCCAAAATAGATTATTGTTGTTTCAGTAACCGTAAAAGAGAATGTGTAACATGAAAAAACAATAAAACACATGAAAAAACACAAGTTTGACGAATATGATATCAATATGAGAAATCAAATAAATGAAAGCTTTAATGGTAGTTGAAGACAATTAGTCGAATGGTTTTAAATAATTAATTGGAAATGGTATTTTGTGATTTTAAAGAAATTCTATCATCGCAATTCAACATGTTTATTTTGTTATCAATTGTAAGTCAGGTAGTCACATGTTACGTTGTTTGTGCGAGAGCATCCAAAATTCATATATGAATTAGCAAACAAGTATTTTAACTATTTATGACTTCAAATATATTAGTCGTGATATAACTCATACTATAGCACAGAAGGAATACGTCATGATTTGTAAGTAGTGATATTAGTCATACTATAACATAAAAGGAAGACGTGAAAAGATATAAGTAGTCATATTAGTCATACTATTAGTTACATGTGAAAAACATTTAATACCATCCTAGTTTGCGTGTATATAAAGAAACACAAAATATGTAAGTAAGCGTAGGTTAACATTGAAAGTAATAATGCAAAACAGAAATTAAACCTAGGTAAGTATTTGTCGTTTTGTATCTTCGAAATGGTGAGTAGTATCAGTCGAAATCGTGGAAGTATGTGTTTAGTCAACCTGTTGTCGGAAGAGTTACGTATTTCCTTCTCCGCTGAGCAAATACATCTACTATATAAATGCATTTGTGTGAGGACCAAATGAAATATGAGCGTAAATCGCTGAATATGATAGGGAGCTCACTAGATTAGCTAAATGGAATCTGACAGACACAGAAACAGTTGAGTAATTTTGTCCTGGTCTACACCTTTAAAAAAACTATGTTTCGGAATTCCTAATTATTCGAGTATAGAATTCTCAGACAAGAGTCTATGAAAGAAGAAATATAAACAAGACGAACAAGAAATTTAGAATTTCCGATGAAATATGACACTTTTATGTGCAGACTAATTTAAGGCGATGTTGTTGCCAGTGTTTTAGAACAGTTCAGCAATGACTTATTTCGGTAATCGCTAAATATAAAAAAAACGTTTAGTCGTCGCCAAAAAGAAAGTATTCAGGGAAGGCATCCTTTATCTAGGAGTTATTGGAGAAAAATAATGAGAAATGTATGAGATATAATAATTAACAGGAACAATGTTCTTATTATTGTGTTTTTCCTATGTAGAGGAGTTCCCAGCTTCGTTTGAGAAATAAAACAAGGAACATATCAGATGACATCATTTTGAATGTAACGCTCTTAAGAAAAGTATACAATTTTTATATAGGTAAAAGTTAATAAAATGTGAAAAATCGACAACGGTTTAGATATAGTAGACTGATCATATTGAATTAATATGTTGCGCTTGTTCTTTTGAAGAAATAATGTTTTTCGTAGGGGGATTATAGTTTCTATTTTTTATACAGAAAGAGATATAAAAAGTGGATTTGTATATTTTGTTTGGAAATGAAGCAGTCTATATTTATACATATAATAGAATAGTAAAATACAATAATAAAATATTATATATACGTATATATATATATATATATATATATATATATATATATATATATATATAGCATGAAAGACTTAAGCATATCATTAGAAAACATATATAAAAGGGAGCATATATGTCGTAGTTGTAAATAGAACTGGGATGCAAGTATACATTTTGTTCAATAGGATTGTTAGCCCTATGTACGATTTATTAAAAGTGATATACGACGCGCAATTTCTTGTTGCACTCACTTCAGATGTTAGCATTCGCCGTTGCTTCCATTAGATTAGGTCGATTTTGGTATTATGACTATGTCTATGCAGAAAAAGTTGTCAAATAACATTGAGACTAACCACACAAAATATTTTTTTACCAAAACTCTATCGTATTTTGAGAAATTGAATTTCAAGATTGAAAAAAAATTCGGTCCTTGATATGACCTTAAATTATATCCAGTGGTGAGGCCTCAGCTTGCGGGATTTGTGGAGTGTGAGCCACCTTTTAATTGCCATGGCTCCCAGGTCCACTGTGCCCCGAAGTTGTAGTAAATGTTAGGGTCTCAACTCTGGGTTAAATAGAAATCAACTTGAAAACAACAAATATTCTATGCAATAAAAGTCTTCAACATCTTTTGATTCGGCATTAAATAACCTGAAAATGGCTGATATACCGTAAAAAAAAAACAAGCAACCTGAAAACATTCAATATTCCGTCGCTATTTCGCCGGATGCCGGTGTGAAATTAAAGAATAAGCATGTTATATTAATGCCGGTTTGGGGAAAAAAAATGAAGATAGTGTAAGCAACATTCTTTTTTGTTTTTGTGGTATCTATGTCTTTTTTTAGAAAGCTAAATGAGAGTCGATGACAAAAAGAAACCCTGAAAAGTATCTTATTTAAAACTAGCGGGGGTACCCGGCGTTGCCCGAGTGTTTGTTTCCGGGACGGGGGGGGGGTTAAAAAATGTTATGGTAGGTAAGTAGGAAGGATCAAACACGGAGTCATGAGTAAAAGTAGGAAAATAAAGTGTGAAAAAAAAAACATCTGCAACGTTAACAGTTCGGCCACCAAGAAAAGTCCATTCCAGCTGTTTAGGAAAAAAAAACGACTACGGTAGGTCGGCGCGAACGTGAAAATATAATGTGAATTGTCCAGCACGCTAACCACTACGCCACAGAGCACTGCAGCTTAGTTTAGTGATTTTAAATAACTTCACAGGAAAGAACTACGAAGCCAAACCGGTGTTTTCTTCTAAACTGTTCCTTGTGAACGATCCCCAAACGGTGTTAAGTGGTGGCAGGGGGAGGAGGAATTTATTAGAGAGAAAATATTTTACCACTTCCATTGATCTTAACCGATTTTGGCCGTGACTTCTCAGCAGAAAAAAGTATAGAAATCTAAGATTATCGAGGAATTTGAGAAATAATTAGCCTATAACACACCTCAGATATTGTTCTGCCGTTTGTGCATATTATATTTGCATGAAATATCTTGATTTTTAATCCTATTAATGTCAAAATTAGTCGGGAAAAATGAGTTCATCTTATTTATATAGATAGATAGAAGAAGAAGATAGATAGAAGAGAAGAGAAGAAGAGAAGAAGAGAAGATAAATTTTAAAAAAGCAATAACCCCGGGCTTTATTTTAGCTGGGTATTTTTTTTATTGTACACCCTCACGAAATCGGTTTCATTCTCGTGTTTACTCAGAGACTCACGTGTGTTGACTACGTTTACCGGCGTAATTATAATATAGGAATAATTACATTTTGCATTTTATGTCTTAACAAACATTAATTATAAAGGAAAACAAAAGTAATATTTTAAATCTTGGTCCTATTTACTAATTCTGTATAAAAAAAACAGTTTTTCTTTGCAAGGCAATTTCTCTGAAAATTATTTGACATGTGTTTTATACTTTTCGGTATGTAAAACAATAAATATTATGCGTTTGCTTAGAGTATCTCTTTGCAAATTTAATTTTAATTCATAACTTCCTTTGTTTTATTTCTAACACTATCATAAAATATATTTTATACAGATATATTTCTAAATTAATTATTTCTACACACAGTACTGAGTCTACAAAATTTACTGGCCGACCTTCTCTATTAAATACAACAAAACACCCTACATTCCGCCAAGTTATCAAATATAGTTATTATATGAAGAATTCTCAATCAACTTTAAATACATTTGTTCTTTCAACTTAAGGGGATATGACATTACAGATATTTGAAAAGCAGTTAATCCCCGTGTTCCCGTAGTTGCACACAAATTGCAGCAGACTTGCTTTAAAAAAGTGAAGCAAATAATAGAAAAATATTTATCCACATTTACCAAAAATGTTCTTGTCAGAAACTTGACAAATTAGTTATTCTTGTGACCTGCAAATTGCAAGTTGTAAGGATAACCTCCAGAAATTCAGGGGATTGCTTTACGAAATCCTCGATGTAATGCTTTTGCCTGAAAATATTTAGTTTTTCAATGTAAAATCAGCAGAAATGGCAGTGAGAGAAGAGTCTCTTAAAAGAATTCGATCAATATAAGTAAGTAAACATTTATTTATAGAAAACTGATCAAATCGATTACGTTGAGTTAAACGTCCATTTTAAATTAGTATTTTAATAAAATAAATAAATAAAAGTTGTGTTCATTTGTTATAGTCAATAAAACAAGTTGATATCTCTTTTCTTTTTCAGGAGTGGGGAACCAGCGAGAAAGCGTTTAAAAAACTCAAAAACAAATGTTAACGCTTTACATTGGTCACATTTGATAGACCTTTCTCAAAGTGAAGTGCCAGGACCAGCATTGATTGAAGAATTAGGAGACCATGAACTTCAGGAATTAATAATGAATTGCAGAACGTCAAACTTAACTGATTTTTCTGCACATTCACAAAGTGTCGAAAGGGCTGAAAAATTAACATCCGAAGCCTTCTAATCAGTCTTGAAGCAAGACATAGGCATATAATTGCTAAAGTTTTATGCCATGAAATGAGGAAAGGGAAATTATAGGGAGAATTTCGACATTATGTTTGAAAACGTGCTTTATTTCGTACTTGGAAATTTTGTGTTTTATACAAGCATAAACAACTACCTAGAGGAAAGTAAAACAATTCTTTTTGTTTATATACATCTTTTTTCTCCAAACAGAATTAAAACTTTTTTTTCATTGACAGTAAAAAAATAATTATTATGTTTGTTATCTGTAACAGTTATAATGCAATGAAATAAAATTCGGCATTTAAAAAGCATTTCGGGGGGGGGCAATTATATATTTTTTGGAATTTTAACATATCAAACATTATATATATATATATATATATATATATATATATATATATATATATTATACATAAACAAACACACTCCTTATTATGAGTAAAACTGTACAACACAAACTAATTTCATATAAATCTTCAAAAGATAAGAACTTTTCCGTTACTCAAAGAAGACAATCTTTGAAATCAAATACTCATCTAACGGCTGATGTTAAGTACCTAGTTTCTTATATTACTTTCCTTATGTGTGCAACATTCTCTGCTTCGACATTTTACATTTTCAAAAAAAAAGTTGAAAATCAACATACACTATGCTAACATGTGTTAGGTATGCATTTTAGGAACGCATATTACAATGGGTTGCTTGTACAGCATCACGTGGAGTACCACCTTGCCAGGAGTACCATCCGCCAGGGATGTTTATTCGGGGCTACACCCCGCGAAGCGAATTAAACGCGCACATGGATTACAACTTGGAAATAGAGCATCATTAAAATCCATCTACATAATAATATAATTCGCAGTTTTGTGTCACTGTATGCATCTTATCTGCTTCCTTTTTCACTTTTCTCGTTTATTAAACTTCATTTAAGTTTTTGCGTAATTATATTAGTTAACAATTCTTAATTCTCTTCAGATATTTATATTACAATCGCAAAAACATGAACCAATAAAAGAGTTGTAAAAAAGTATATTAGAAATATTGGTAAACATCGTTTATGTAATGCCCTCGCCGCTCTTTGAAACATATTTCTACCGAAGTATTTTTGTCAAAACCAGTAAATAAGGATTCACAGTTAATTAGTTGTTTACAGACATCCGAATAATTTCATCAGAATGTGATATAAAAGAGTGCAGTTAACAGTCTTGTTTATTTCTGCTATCACAATCAATATAGGGGAATTATTAGATAAACTATATACAGTTACGTATTTAGAATACTGAGTTATTAACCTGACATAGTTTTATGAACAATAGGACAAAGGACAATCTTAGGCATACGATTGTGTACCCTATGATACTGGGTAAAACGAACCTTTGAAAGAAAAAATTACCGGAAAACAAGCTTACTTTGTACAACGCAAAAATAAAACGGAATTTGAAAAAGGTATCTATAACTAAAGAGATAATAGGATCGACCGAACTCATAAAAATCATTTTTAAAACTACCTTGCATATATATAAGGTGAACCAAATGCAACAGATTGAAATATTGGCACTTAAATACACGTTCAGGATATGTAAAAAGGTCCTTTAGTTGGAATATTTATAATAACAGATGAATGTCAAGCATACGGTCAAATGACCTATACCTAAACACTAAGAAAATTGAAAAGGGGCATCGATTGATGTCGATCATCTAGTGTTTCACGATACTCAGTTATAAGTTGATTTAAGCAAAATGACACGAATAGGAAACGCAAGAGTTTCCTTTTTTTAATGGGAATAGATGTAAAATAATTATTGTATAGAACATTATTTCCATGGATAATTCAAAGGGTAGGAAAATATGCATTTATATATGTTTTATTTTCTTATAAGGTAGGCAATGTAGTTGTTTTTTTTTTTGCTAGAATCTTGTCTTCGACTATCCAACGATTCCAATTTTACAATTTTTTTTTAACTTTGACCTTTATTATCACCTCTTAATATTTATTGTTTTGGGCTCAAATAATGTTATTAAGTTAGATCCATGCCCAAGGAACATATTTCTAAAAGTTCAAGTGTTTAGACCCAAAATTGGTGGAAGAGTTTGGTAGAATTCTCCAAGGTCAAATCGTTGTACTTTGACCAGTAAACCGCCAAATGTCTGCCAGAAAACATTTTACCAAGATTTTCCTGAATCTCAGTACTGTCTATATGAAATTTCTAGTCTGTAGACTTAAAATTGACAGAGTTATTGCTTAGGAAAATGTACACAGAAGCACACATAGACACACAGATACAGAGACACACATACACGCTCACTTATATATATATATATATATATATATATATATATATATATATATATATATATATTTACTAGTATGGGTTCCCCGCGTTGCCCGGGTATTGGGAGGTATATGTTGAGCAAAAAAAAGCGGTCAGTTTTTTTTTTAATTTGACTCCTATTATGGCCCCTTAAAATGTATTGTTTTGGACTCAGATCAAGTTAGTAAGTAAGATCCATGTACAAGAAACATATATCTACAATTTCGAGTGTGTAGACCCAACATTTTCGGAGGAGTTCGGTAGATATCTCAAAGGTCAAATCGTTGACCGTGACCCCTTAATCGCTAAATTTCTGGCTGAACCGAAATCACATCGATTTTCTCAAATCTCGGTACCCTGTATATCAAATTTCTTGTTTGTAGATTTAAATTGACGGAGTTATTGCGTAGGGAAATGTACACACACATACAGACAGATGCACGGACAGATACTCAGACAAATTCACTTTTATAGATATACTAGCAGTTACGCCTGGCGTCGCCCGGGTGTTTGGAGGGGTATGTTGAACAAAAAAAAAAGAAAAAAATGCGGTCAATCTTTTTTTTTAATTTGACTCCTATTATGAACACTTTCATGTATTATTTTAGGCTTAAATATTGTTAACAAGTTAGATCGATGTCCAAGGAACCTATATCTAAAATTTCAAGTATTTAGACCCAAAATTGTCGGAGGAGATTGGTAGAGTTCTCAAAGATCACATCGTCGCCCTTTGGCCCCTTAACAGCAAAATATCCAGCTGAAAACGGATTACAAAGATTTTCCCAAATTTCAGTAAGTTGTAAATCAAATTTCGCGTCTGTAGACTTAAAATTGACAAAGTTATTTGGAAGGAAAATGAACACAGACACACAGCCCGCAAGACGCGGTCACTTTCATAGATATACTAGCATTTTTGCCCGGCATTGCCCGGGTGTATGGAGGTGTATGCTGAGCAAAATAAAAACTATCAAATTTCTTTTAATTTGACCCCTTTTATGACCCCTTTAAAATTTATTGTTTTGTGGGCAAATCGAATTATTATGTAAGATCCATGTCCAATAAACATATATCTAAAATTTCAAGTGTTTAAACCCAAAATTGTCGGAGGAGTTTGGTAGAGTTCTCAAAGTTCAAATCGTTGAACTTTGACCTCTTAATAGCAAAATGTCTGGCCGAAAACGGATCAGATAGATTTTCCCAAATCTCAGTAGCCTGTATATCAAATTTCGAGTCTGTAGACTAAAAATTGAAAGAGTTATCGCGAAGGAAAATGTACACAGACACACATACACACAGACAGACGCACATACACCTTCACTTTTATAGATATACAGATAGATATACTGCCGAAGCAATTACTTTTTTTTTTTAATATATAAAACAAAATTAAAGTTACGGCTATACAGTTCGACATCATAGACTTCTATCCCTCAATATGCGAAGAACTTTTCAACATTGTCCTTTGTTTGCCGAGTCATACACTGACATATCCTTGGAAGAAAGCTACATTATTAAAAAATGTTGAAAATCAGTTTTAATAAATAATAATACTTAAAGGATAAAAACTATAATTGCAAATTCTTTGGATTTGGCGATGGATATCTGGACTCTGCAGAGGCATCACATCTTGTGGGATTATTCAGTCTATATACCCTCACAAGCATATTTGATACTACGGATATCGGCCTATATAAAGATAATGTACTAGCTATAATAAAAGACTCAAACAAGTTCTAGGGGGATAACTTTAAGAAAATTATATACAACGAAATTTAAAAAATTAGACCTAAAAGTAAACGTACTAGCTAACAGAAAAATAACACACTTCCTTGACGCCACGTTCAATTTAGATAAAACACACATGAACACTACTTAAAAGATAACGCTAATCCAATATACGTGAACCTTAAGTCTAATCACCCACCATCAATTAAAAAACAGATTCCTACCTCGATCGTTTGTAGACTCAGCAATAACTCAAACGATGAAAATGTATTTAACAGGTGAATCAATACCTACGAAACAACCCTAAAATAGTCGATACAACAATACGTTTATCTAATTGAAGAAACCACACACCATTAAAAATAAAATTAAAAATAAAAGGAAGAGAAATATAACCTGATATACGACTCCATACAAGCAAATGTTAAAAATAAAACTTGGAAAGAAATGTCTACATCTCATCGAAAAGTACTTCCCCGTAATAAGATAAATGCAACTTTAGATATCCCACATTGCCCACGCCCAACTAATTTTCTAACCAAAGCATAGTTTAACAGGTCATATTATTTGCGAAAAAATACCCGAATAACAAGAAATATTACGGAGGTATGACTTCCTTAGATGTCAAACCCGATATTGTGACCATAAACTACGTTACAAAAATTTACAGAAACAAGCCTAATAATAACAACACTAGCAAACGAATGCTGGTAACTCAAAGAAAACGGAGGTTCGCCGGTGGTCGAATGGAAAATAGTAAGACAAGCAAACACATATAGAGACCTAGGCGATTCATGTAGATTATGCCTTCATAAAAAAATTTGCTATCCTATATTTAAATAACACCAACATCTATTAAAATATAGGAGAGAAATAGCGAACAGCTGTGTACACAAGATAAACTTTACTCAAGGATATCGATACAAATAACTTACAAGTTAATAATAACAATCGAAAATACATGAAGACAATAAACATGCATATACACAGATAAGCATACACACATATTAATATACACACACGCATATATGTATATATATAGTCTTTGAAGTTTTAACCTTTAAAACTATACAAAAAATAGATATATGAACAAATTATTAATAAAACATGTTGAAAGACATATTGAAAAAGAGTTTAAAACATATTTAATTTTAAAAAGTAAGCACAAGATAAGTAGATAGTCCTTAAGAAAAACACTCCTTCTCATCAGAGGGCAGGAATTAGCAAAATGCGGGATCGGATTTTGCATGTAAAAGTATTTAGTGAAACTACAAGTAAGTCACAGATCGTACTTGGTTAAAAAAAGGGTGAAGGTAAGGGGAGTAGGAGGTAAAAGAAAAATGATACACATATTTCACATGAATGGATAATCCGGTGAACGGTAAAAAATCCAAGAATGGTGAAATCCAAACACGGTAGAATTAAAAATTCCCAATCCAAAAGGCAGAATTCCTTGGAAAAATCACAAATGGAATGAGTTCCAAATCATTTTCATTTTTTTAACATGTTTTATTGATCATTTGTTCATATTATAAGCTCTATGTCCTTTTCGGTTTTATGAAACCTTTACATCTGGTTGAGATTACTTTACTTGTAAATATTGACCTTTTAATATTTATAATATATTTTTAGTTTTCCATTTTGATTACCTTGGTACACTTATTGTAATTAATATATATATATATATATATATATATATGTATATGTATATGTATATATATACATATATATACATATTTATATGTATATATATGTATATATATATATAAACCTACATAATAAAAACACACACATTTAACTACACTAATTATAAATAGGTAAAATCACTTGACATCCACGCTAAAAAATACACACGCAAAAGAAGGTGCGAACCCAAGGTAAACTGGGTCTTTGTCTTTTTAGTGACTGCCCATTTGCTAATTAGGAAGAGAGCGGTTGAAAGTAGGAGTCTGACTGGCTAACAAAGAACTCAAAAGAAGCTGCATATATAAAAACGTGAAACAACCACCACTCTTCGCATAAGCCTGTCGCATCATAACGCGGATGAAATGCGGAATATTCTGTGTAGCTTAATTGTCATATATATATTTATACATTACTACATAGCTCTACCTTTGTATTGAAGTAAATACTTAAAGTCTACGCATAAAATAATATTTTCGTATATTAATTTATTTGATCAAATGAAGTAGCCCTATATATATATATATATATATATATATATATATATATATATATATATATATATATATATATATATATATATATATACATAGGCGTAGATACATGATTGAGAGGCGAAGGAATAAGCATGAAGCGTTGTTTGTTTTGGTTTGTATTTTAGTTGACGGCACCCAGGACATATCCATACAATTCTTTTTCGTTTTAGGTCTCACTACCAAAATATTGGTCAGTATAACAATCGATAGATAGTTGTTTCTTTATCTAGAAATACGTATTTTTCATGAAATGCACTATCATATTAAAATGTATCTTCCTAGCGCTCGCAACCCCGGCTTGCTAGTGCATTCTCAAACAAAAAAAAGAAGACTCTAATATATGGTTAAACTTCTATATAGAATCATAATTTTATCGTAATTATCCGATTATCTTAGTTGTTACAATTACTTTCCCGATATTTCCTGTTCAGAAAAAAAAACACATCTGGAATTACGGGACGGGCAAGTGAGATCGCAATCATACTAAGTGAAGTGATTTTGTGTGGAAATAACTGTATGCGATCTTAGGTTTTCCAGGTCGTCAGTCCGTGTCCTTTATACTCGAGCAGTGTCACGTCTATCATCAATTGATCATGTCAATGAAACTTACGTACATATGTAAAATTCGTGGTTTACCTGGTGAGTATAATAGAACAACGTGCTGCACGTGGTGACGTAGCATTTCGATGATTTCTCTTTCTGTGCATATATTTCTTTATTTATCTATCTTTTTCTCTCTATTTTTAGGTATTTCTTAATCTCTGTCATCTTTCTCTCTCACATTACTTTTCTCTCTATATATATGGGCGTATATATATATATATATATATATATATATATATATATATATATATATATATATATAATAGAAACTATTACAAAATTGGAGAGGCTTGTAATAAGTATACAAATACTTATCGCCCAACATACATAAAAGAGCTCCTTAGTTCAGTATGAATAATTAACATTTTTTCTGCTAGCAATTTTAACTAAAGTCACTACGAATTAGATGTCATTGATCCGAATACTTCTCTGAAAACCCATTATAACGGAGGACATAAAATCGAAATATTCTCACATAAAATCTTTGGAGGTGATATCAGATGACACAATTTATCTACTGAAACAAAGATTATTACAGTTTCATAGAATTTTCTCGTTAACGACATGATAAACATGAAGTTTTTTTTTTCGTGGCTTTCAGGCATTTCTTACAGCTTCCGTAAACTTTCTTCTCCGTAGCAGGTTTTAATGACATTCTTGTATATTTTAATTCCATAATTATTACATTTTACCCTTATCCCTCGCTTTTTTCTCCATCTTACTCTTTCGAGATATATACGTACACCCCCCATATATATATATATATATATATATATATATATATATATATATATATATATATATATATATATATATATATGTATATATATATATATATATATATATATATATACGCATAGATCTATGCACACTTACATTTACATGCACACATAGGCATGTAGACAGATGCACCTATGTGTAAACCTGTGTTTATTTGTGTGTATGACTGTATTTATACAAATTTAATAAGATGTATACCTGCATATTATTATGCATCTTCCATTCTCAAACTGTCTAAATAATCCTTTATGAATTTTAGGACACGGCATGTTCTTATTAGCTTAGTTAATTATCTTAACAGATAAATAACAAGTAAAAACTTTTGTACAATTTAAACACGATCAGGTTATTTATACATCAATGGTATGGACATGAAAACGCATTTGTAAATTCTTGTCGAATGGCACAAATGAGAATTTCTTACAGTACAAAGAACGATATTATTTTATAATGGTTATTCTTTTATTCAAATCATCAACATCGGCCTATTTTTCCATGATTTTTTTTGTTCGTTTATTTAATTTTACTTTTCCTCATAAAATCTAGTTTTTTTTCGAATGTATACTTTGTTGTTATTTTTTATTTTAGTTAACTTTGACAGTGAACAAATATAAATACTCTGACGTTGTTCTGACGAAATCATGTTCGTAAAATTGTGAGATCATTTTTAATAAACTTCCAACAAAACAGGAAAACAATTGCCTAATACCACATACTAACTCGAAAGACAGTTAGACCCCGGAGAAAAAAAGTTTTCTAAAAATAGTTTAAAGACATCTGTGATATTTCGTTTTGGTACAATTAGCAAAAGTGTATGATATATTATTTAAAATATACAGATTCAAAGATCTTTCTATAAAAGCTACCTCAATCTACTAAAAACATCACTTAAAACGACACTAGAAAAACATTACACGTAGATAAAGAGCCAATTTACGCAGGTATTTTTACGTTCGATCGCGACCCGTCAAAATAAACTCATAAACAGTGACGGACATGCAGAAAGAGGAAATTCACTGACCCCGTTGCCTATCGATTTAAAGTGGAAACTATTGAAAAGCTTTCTGCGGAGTAAAAGGTATAGATATTGGGGTACTGTGGGAACTCACTTATATAAAAAAAAAAATTATTCTACCGAACTGTAGAAAAACCTCCAGCGGTACGCCTCTCGGTGTACTTTGTATTACACCATTTTGGCTGAATGGGAAACGGCTGTTGTTCCTCGTATATTCTGCGTTTGTTTCAATATAATTTAACATTTCTAACCCTTATTTGTGCCTGTGTTTTTTCCTTGGTAGTTTCCGGGCCAGGACAAATTGTTTTAACCATATTCTGCTAGTGCCCCTCGAGCCATACCAATTAGTGACATATTATTAACAAAGTGTATCACAGCATATATTTTAACAAATACACATATGCACCTACACATATGCATACATAAATCTCTATATCTAATATAACGTTATATATATTTGTATACTGATAAAATTGTATTGTTTTTTTAGAGATCACATCTCGTAATCCTGTTTATTCTATGTAATTTAAAGTTTATTTGCAGAAGTCAATTAAATTGTACATCGAATTTATTTAAATAAATTTAAGGTAAACTAATATAACTATAAATGCTTATAATATATTCCTACACATGAAGTAGGCATTCATTTTTATGTTCATATAAGAAAGTACATTTGCATTTTCGACTCAAAGGAAACGAAAGCAATTGCACGTTAGTTAATAAAAGAGAAATGAATGCGGGTTCCTTGCGAATCCGTATATAATGAAATTGCATAAATGTTGTATAACCCATGTAGCTTATACAAAAAGCCCCGAGATTGAAGAAAATAAAAATGAACATCAACTGAAAATATTAAATTTCAAAAGTTGGTTTTAGATAAGCCAAAGGCGAATTAATCGGCCAGTAATTGACCGTCAACATACCATTGAAGATTGGAAGACCAATCATAACAAAAATAAATTTCGACAGTCCATTCTAAATAAAATAATTGCGAGTATAGCTGCACAGGATCTAACTTCAAAAGCGTACGTGAATTCGCCATCGTCTGTGAACAATCACGAAACAATTTAACTGCCAGGATGCATTGTGAAACATTTAACGTCTAAAATAAACGTCGCAAAAATGCCTGCTAATTCATTAGGAAAAAAGAATTTTCTGATTTGTTAAATTTATAATTCACCGATTCTTCTCGATATTCCTTTTTATTTTCTGTCTTCTGTCAACGTTTCGCTATATATATATCGTTTAATACTATGATTTATTTTCCTCTTTAAAATGCTTTATATATTTTTCGTATCGCGTCATTTTGTTCTATTACACTATTTTAATAAACTTCTATACGAAAGCACCCATTATACACTGCTATTATATATATATATATATATATATATATATATATATATATGAATATAATATATATATACATATATATATATATACATATATAAATAAGAACAAGTAGTTAATAAAACATGTTAAAAAACACTTTGAAAAAGAGTTAAAACATCTGTAATTTTTAAAATGAAGCACTGAATAAGCGAGCAGTCCTTAATCCGCGGAATTTCGAAGAAATACTTTCCTTCTCATCAGAGGGTAGGATTTAGCGAAATGCGGGATCGGATTTTGCTTGCAAAAGTATTAAATGAAAGTACAAGTAAGTAATCGATCTTACTTGATAGCAAAAAGTGAAGCAGAGGGAATAGAGTGAATAAAAAAGTGATTTCACGTGAATAGACAGTCTGGTGAAGGGTAAAATATCCGATGACGATAAAATCCAAAAATGCAGAATCCAAGCAAGTTAGTTAAATTTCCATTCACACAAGGAAAATCCAAGAGAATCGCGTAATTGGAAGATGATTCAAAGTAATCCAAAAAGCAGAAATCTGTGGGAAATTCACAAATAGATACGAGAAAAAGGGAAAGAATTCCAATATATTATTAAAAGAAAGATAAAATGGGCGTTAAAAAGGAATGGAAGAAATAGACAGTTCGACTGTCGAGGCAAGGTTGAATTAAAGAAAAAGAATGAAGAAGAAGAAGAAGAAGAAGATGATAAAGGGAGGAAGCCAAAAAAGTGGAAGGGTGATTGGAATAAATTTAAAATAGAAACATCAATGTCAAAATGTCCCAGAAAAGATTACATTAAACTCCGCGGATTAAGGACAATCTACTTATTTAGTGTTTCCTTTTTAAAATTAAATATGTTTTAACTCGTTTTCAAAGTGTTTTTTAACATGTATTACTAACTACTTGTTCTAATTATAAGCTTTGTCTCCTAGTTGGTTTCATCGAGTTTTACATCTGGTTGAGTTTACTTTATAAATATTAATTCTTTATTATTTATACTTTACATTAGTTTTGGCAACTTGGATCGTTTTGGTAAACTTAACTGCAATATCTTATTTTATATCTATCTATCTATCTATCGATATATATATATATATATATATATATATATATATATATATATATATATATATATATATATATATATATATATATATATATATATATATATATATATATATATATATATATATACAGCGTGTCAGGAGGTGATGAAAAAATCTAATAAGTGCTCGATCGAGGATGTGAGAGCGGAAGATACAATATTTATTATGACACTATATATACGTATTTCAAAACATACCATTGGTTTCGTTACGCCGAATCAACCATATAAGGTTGGAAAAAACAGCGTAAGTCCGTAAGCGACAATGAAAAAATTGAACCAATGCAAAGTGAACAAACAAGGAAAAAAACGTTAAAAGAGCGTTTAAGACTCAGAGTATCAGAATTTAATTTTTGTTTAAATATAAATAAAAAACCGACGCCAATAGTTTATGGAAGGAAGAAAGCGAGCGCTGTGTCTGTGTGTGTGTGTGTAAGTGTATGAATTTGTGTCCCTCAGTCGGATCTATCCTTACATCTACACTCTCAATCCCAATTAGCTCCCCCCTAACCCACGCTGCTCATGCAGGGGAGGAGATATCTGCCCTCTGGGGGGGGGGAGGATCTGCACAATTAAAGCTATCGTTTACCAGGCCAAAGTCATTCCTGAAAAAACCCATGGAAAGGAGCAATTTACATTGGAATTACTCAAGGTACTTTCAAGCAGAGACTGTATGCACACAACTCCCCTTTCATATACCCTTTGGTTAAATTTGGTTGCTTAAAGAATCTAACCCTTCATATACAATAAAATGGTCGATTGTTGATGTAAAAATTTTCACGACCCAACCTCCACGACCTGCTCACTTTGCACGACTGAAAAATATAGGATCCTTCAGGCTAACAATAACCTATCCATAGCCTGTGTGAATATTAAAAATGGGATCTTCAAACAATGCGCCCACAAAAGGAAATTCCTCCTTGCCAAATGGCCTAACAACAGCATAACTTTACCGATTCACACCCTAATTTACACAATACGCCTAATTAACACACATACGCCTAAATACCGCATTTACCTCTCATTCTAAACTCAAAACTAACCCTCTTCTAAATCAACTCTCAACCCTCCTCGCTACCTAGCCTCCTTACCTTAAGCATATAAACCCCCTCATGATAATAAGGATAACCTCTTATTGAGCTACTTTCCCCCATCCCCCTATCTCTCGCAACCTTTCTATTTCTCTTACCAGACTACGTAAATTTATACCCTTTCTTAACCCTCTTTTCAGTACCTTATACCTAAAAATTTAACCAGGCTTCCCTCCTTTCACCTCCTAGTTTATTTATACGTACACTTTTCTTAATAATGTTGTTATAACTAGTGTTAGTATATTGATCTTAATAATTGAAATAAAATTAATAATAATGATAATAAATTTAGTTTAGTTACTTGATTTGATTTATATATATGCATATATGTGTGTATGTGAATGTGTGTATATATGTGTATGTGTGTATATGCATATATGTGTATTTGTACATGTATAAATATATATATATATATGTGTGTGTGTATGTATAAATATATGTATATATATATATATATATATATATATATATTATCTATGTATATGTATTGATAGTCCTTGAGTCATTTCCTCTTAGATAAGTTATTAAAAATTACCTAAATTTAAATTTTAATTATCTTAAACTTCTCCCTTCACATTTATTCTTTTATATTTAAACATTAATACATTTAAAATTTAATAATTCTTTTAAAGTTTTATTATTTAATTATTTAATTATTTATAATTACATTTCCTTAATTTAATATGTTATCTTTACATTTATTTTACTGTTAATTTTAAATTGAATTTTATTCTGAATTAAATCAAACTTAAATTAATATATTCATGCTTTTTTCATTATTTGTTGCCGTTAATTGTTGTACCTTTCCTTCAGAGAATTTCCATAGCCCCCCCTCAAAACATACATATATATCCACGAGTGTCCGCACATATACACATATATAGCCACGCACACAATCCCACTTTTTTCTCTCTCACCCTCTATCTCTCACACATATACACACATACACTTACACACGCACACGCACACGCACACGCACACGCACACACGCGCGCGCACGCGCAGCTTTCTTCCTTCCATAATCTATTGGCGTCGGTTTCATAGTTATATATTTTTTTTTAATTTTAAATTCTGATGCTCTGAGTCTTAAACGCTCTTTTACCGTTTTTTCCCCTTGTTTGTTCACTTTGCATTGGTTCAATTTTTCATTGTCGCTTACGGACTTACTCTGTTTTTTTCCAACCTCATATGGTTGATTCTGCGTAAAGAAACCAATGGTACGACTTTGAAATATGTATATATAGTGTCATAATAAATATTGTAGAAATATATATATATATATATATATATATATATATATATATTCGATGATCATCATTCAGTACCGGGCAACGTCGGGTTTCGCTACTAGTGTGTATATATATATATATATATATTATATATATATATATATATATTATATATATATATATATATATATATATATATATATATATATATATGAGCAAACAGTTAAGAAAATATGTTAAAAAACACTTTGAAATCAGTTAAAACATTTAATCTGAAAAAGGAAACACTAGATAAATGGATAGTCCTTAATCCACGGAGTTTAGAAGAAACACTCTCCTTCTCATCAGAGGGTAGGAATTATCAAAATGCGGGATCGGATTTTACATGCAGAAGTATTTGATGAAAC
>NC_136489.1:83125187-83200187 GCF_053919585.1 Euprymna scolopes
GCTTAATTTCATTTTTTATTCAAACATTTTGTATTTTTTAATACTTTGAGCATTATGCAATCTTCAACCATGTTCAATGTTACCGTTTCTATTTTACATTCATTTATTGCACGTACTTTCTTTACATTAAGACGCCGGCCCGCTAAGCGAATTTCTTATACCCTTTTATTGGGGTCTCTTCCGAGCTCCAGAAAATCAGATATTCCTTTTCCATTGAAACCAATCATTGTTGCATTGGGAGTTACCTCTGGACATCTTTGAATGTTCATAAAAGGAAGGAGCCACCAACAAAAGTCTAATGCAATAATTTAATTAAGTAGGTGTATTGTACTGGGTCAAACCAAAACGCTGCTCTCTGTTACCATTAACCTTATATGTCAATATTTCCATGATTTTTCGACGCCTTAGAAGAGAATTACTTACCACATATACAAATTCGATGGGTTTTCTTGATTTAAAGTTTTGTTCTATCGAATATTTTTGTGAACATGCTACTGGCGCCTGCTTTCATTACTAATTCACAATATATCCGGTCGCAGCAAATTGACAGTTTTGCACATTCCAAATGTATATTTACATTTTTGGTTTAGTCATCTATTATGATAATACACACACATGCATCTTGTATCATTTAATAGGATCTGACTTACTGCTTTTAAGAAGAGGCGGTTTATCATGCGAGTAGTTCGCCTCAGGCAACTTAAGCTTAACCTCTGTTATGTTTTTGTTGCCTTATTGAATGGGGAACTGATCCCCCTCTTTTATAGACTTATATGAAGAAAAAAGGATATCTTCTTCGGACAACGATCTTCTAGAATATATCGTCTCTCTCTCACTATCTCTCTATCCTTCTTTTTCTCTCTCTTTCCCTCTTTCTCTCTTTCTCCTTCTCCATCTCTCTCTCTCTCTCTCTCTCTCTCTCTATATATATATATATATATATATATATATATATATATATATATATATTTAAAGTGATGGTTGTGTAGTTCCAACGAGAGAAAAAATGTATATTTAAAAGAGTGTAGCCATCAACAATTGTGGGTTTTTTTTAAAGGTTTTCATCATATTTTTATTTTAAAATATTTTTATAACGCGTTTCGAGCTTAGGGTGTGCTCTCTTCAGATATTTTCGTAAAAAGTTTTTCTTTAAAATGGGAGTTTGTAGAATTACCTCCGTTGATATTAAATATGTTTTTCAGAGTGATGTTCAGACATACTGTTGTTGGTGGTGTTCAGACATTCTGTCTCCAACTGTAAGTGTTCACAGTGTCCGGTCAAAGTTATTTTCAAAGAGTGTTTTTTAGTCCATATGGTGAAGGTTTTTATGGTTTTTTTAGGGTTCTTTTTAAAGGCTTTCTTTCCCCATGTATAGCATACACTCACATACAATCACACACATACATATACATTCATGTACATGTACACATGCACACGCACACGTACGCAGGCACACACACATACACACACGTACATACATAGAAATATATGTAGGAGCATACATATATACATATATACATACCCACCTACACACTCACACACGTACTCGCATACATCCACCGCTAACAATTATTTTAATTTTTGTATTTTATATATATATATATATATATATATATATATATACTTTTTTTCCAACCAAAACACGCATGTATACATGCGCTTAATCATTCAGACATACCTACACGCACCCACACACACACAAGTAAGATCGAGAATAGGTAGAAGATATATATATATATATATATATATATATATATATATATATATATATATATATATATATATATATTTAAATAAATGTTTAGAGGTACAGAATTTATATGTGGTTTTAAATAAAATAGTAGGCGGAAGTTTCTCGAGAGCTCTTTCGGCTATCATCTCTTCAGGAGTAAATCGATAGCAATCTAAATAGTATTGTGACGAAAATAAAGAGTTCTATTGGGGAACTTATTTAATGTGCCAACGTACGGGGGCATTAATTAAATTTATTTACGTTTAAAAACGATTAAAAAATGTTGGCACAACGAGGGAGAAAAAAAAAGCGGGAGAAAAAATGCAAAGTTCCCAAAAGAGAAACAATGCATTTGATGTTTCCTTTTGCCGGCACAAAGAAGGTTGACGCATCGCGATAGAGATGGCCTCCAAAATCTTTAAATGGTTTTTGGAGTCCGCTCTATGTAGCAAATCTATTTTATATCTATCGGCACAGCACGGGTTGTCAACCAAATGCTGGCCAATAGCAGAGTCCAAGGCTGCAGAAGGAGGGATACCTCCGAACCCCATCCTCCCTTGTCTGATCTTCGATGGAACATGCTGGTTTATACGAGTCAAAAGGTGCAAGGATGTTCGCCCAACATAACCAGCATCGCACTGGCATTTATACTGATATACAATATTACTATTTTGAATGTAAGGCAAACTATCCTTGCGGAAAGACGGAAAAGCAGATCTCGTAGTATATACCACACGCAAGGTCACCGAATTGAAGCAATCGTAAATACTTCTTCGAATCTGTTTTGAAATTATATTACTCCCCTCCCCTATCCACGGTAATTTCAAATAAACCGGGCATTTCAAGGGTCCAAACTTTTTAGGTGATTTAAAATCCGGAACCTTTTTGAAAATACAATCATCAATAAGGTCAACAGGATAACCATTATTGATGAATATTTCCCTGATCTTATCGAGTTCAACATCTAATCTGTTAGGCGAACAAATCATGAGGGCTCTATGTACCAAAGTATTAATTAAGCCGACCTTACGAATTTGAAAGAGAACTGATTTCTAAATCATTCTAAAACAGGTGCTAATTACTAAAGAGTTTATTTCGGTAATAGCTCAGGGAGCACTGCCATGTTTATGCTTTGATTAAGTAAATAATTCTATTCATAATTGCTGGAATATTTTCAATTACGTCAACAATACTGTGTTCAACAAGATACACGTTAATAATTTTGAGCTACCATCGGTCGAAACGTTGCGATATTGCACTCAATATGTGAACAGTATTTTTAATAATGAAAATAATGAGTGTTTAGAATAGTTTATTTAATAACAAGCTGTGAACAACTTATATATATATATATATACATTAAAATTGCCATTTACTTAATTAAGCAATTTATAAAATACACTAGCTTTGCTAACCCGACACCTTAGCAGTGATATAAAGACATATATAACTTAATAGATTTAATATTAATCCGTTGGACGCATATCTAAAATATTGCAGCATTTATCATCATATATATATATATATATATATATATATATATATATATATATATATACTTATATATGCGTGTGTGGGGGTGTGGGGGTGTTGAATTTTGACTGAACATCATATGGAAATAAATAACTAAAACACAAAAGTAAAATAGAAGCAGATATATTGAAAGCAAGGAAGTATACACACTATTTACATAGAGTCCATTAGTTTAGTCATGGGGAGACCGTCCCTGGAGATGCTGTCGGCTGGCTAGTCGTCGACTCTCGATCTCGTTGTCTCTCTGAGTCTCTTGTTGGGTATTTCGTTGGGTTTCTCTCTCGTCTTCACGGTACCAACCAAACTTATATGGTTGTCACGCCACGTATGCCTATTTGGTGGATCCTACTACAACAATATAGTATTGTTTAGTACCCGATGATTACAAATAAATTTGCAACGAGCTTACATAATATAAAAAGACACTGAATCGCTTACTCGTCGTATTGAGTTTAGAACTAAGTCTACTGCCAAACCCTTTGTGCATTTTATGACAATCAAATTGTATCAATCATTAAAACTATTATTGGCAAAATGATACCAAAAACATCGGTAAAGAAATGTATTTTATGATAAGGTTTACTACTGAATTATTTGCAATTAATTTTCTGAGGAAAAAAAGCAAAATATGTGTACACAAGATCATGTTATAGTATTAATGTTTGTACTTACAATTTTTTGTGAAATCCTTCTGCTGGCAACCTTAGTTATGCAGTGTCAAAATGTTGCAGTTTATCAGATCTCTTACTTTATCTCTTTGAAAGATTACACAATGTTTGTGTCCGACGAATATCAAAGTTTATTAAGTCATGTAAATGTTGTTGTTATTAATTTTCCTTCTGGTACCTCGTTAATGCATACTATTCAAATGCATTATATCAGACAGTGTTCAGCCCGTGTGTAGAATATGACAAGACGGATTTCGCAATCAGAAATGCAAGCGAAACATGAAAGTCTCTGTGTTCTATGCATCGGATCTTATTGCAGTCTAATCAGTTTGGTTGTTCCTCATTTAATACGGCATATTAGAAAGGGCACACTAGAATAGATGTACCATCCCATTTGCAAGGTCATTGTAATTTTTCGGTGTTCTTTTTTTTTTTTTGGATAGACATTTTTTGTTATTGCTTTTTTATATACACATTTCTAGTGATACGGGAACAAATCCAAATAAAATGCCTGTAGTGTATAATAAAGAAGAAAAGAAAAAAGGTCAACAGAGGATGTGAAAGTGCTTTTTTTATTTCGTACTAGCAGTAACCGCTAAAGTGTGTTGTTCAGTTGCAGCATGCCCCCCCCCCCCGAAAAGAATTAAAGTAAGTTTGTTTTTTGTTGTTAGTGTTATCGTTGTTACAAACGATTTTTTTTAAATTGACAAATGTAAATAAAACCAGAAACACAGGAAACGAAAACACAAACAATATGAAGGGATTTCATTACATTTCGATATTTTGAATGAATAAGAAATGTATAAGAGTAAAACAAAGCAAGCGTTTTAGGAATTTATATACATTTCGATAATATGGATGGAAAAGAGATGTATAGGGAAAACTCAAACTGTTTGATAACAATAGTTGATTTAAATGTAATTACATGTCTGTATCGGTAATCGAGGACAGTAAGTTCGCGAAGTTTTCATTAAGTAATGGAAATAGTTTCATTTCAGTAATCAAAGAATAGGTAATTGGTTTATATCAGCCAACCAGAATGAAAGGAACACATCTCTGGAGACATTAGAATTTTTTATATAGAAGAACGGAAGGAGAATTCTATGTCAAGTAGTGATTAGATCAGGTACATAGAAAGGGGTCTTATTTTAAGTGTCCTGTGAGTAAAAATCACGGAACGCTAAGAGTATTTGGCAGATAGGTGGAAATTGGAACTATTCCTCTGTAGGTTACGGCGTTGATAGATAAGGTGGCTCCCACGATGTATTGTAATGTTATAATATTACAAATAATGTGTCTAAAGTGTCGTTCTAAAGTTAAATATGTTAATGCCAATAATGTAATCTTAATACACATTACATTGCTATAATCAGACTCACATATTGTATCTGATAACATTTCGATTAGAAAAATTAAAAAAAAATCGACTCGACTTTTGCAATCAAATATATTAATAGTCCCTAAAAAATAACGGTTTAAATTTCTCTTGGTTTGTGACGCCTACAATATCTCTACTCCCCACAAACATTTATATTCCCCACCAGACACATTTTTGGCGATCTCGAATTGTGATTGATTTCTCCCCGTTATTTTCTTCGTTGAGTTGATGTGATTGGTATTTTGCATACGCGTCTCTTGTGACTATTGCTAGTAATACGCGTAAGCGGCTCCGTTATATACATCACGCTCTAACACTGCCATTTGAATATGTGCATTATTGCTCTCGCTGTTCCAGCGGTAGTAAATCCGATACATACCTTACTATGCTCCAAAGATATTTACAAGAGTTTCATCAAAACCTGCTCTGAGGATAGAAGAGTAAAAAGTCCACTTAAAATCATTATTAAATGACTCCTAATAAAATGGCTTAGTGTATGGTTTGTTCAGTACGTTTATTTAACTATCGCTTTATTCCCGTAAAAAATCATTCCCTTTTTTCTATTTTATTCTTCTATTTCTTTTTTGTTTGCTATCCTTGAATTTGTAAAAAGAATTAATTCCAACACATAGCCTCTCAACGAAACGTTTTAGTTTGTTTTAATTTCCAGTAGATTCATTTCAAAAGTGCCGTAATATTTAAGATTTTTGACCAAAATTCACGTTTTTAATGCTAAGAATACAAGATAAATGCAGTCAACACAAAATCATACCACCATTGAACTGTCACTTGTACTTGCGTGTCCCGAGTTTCACAATTTTTTTTATTTCAGTAAAAGATCAATTTATTTCTTATTGCTCATCTTCATTGCAAATTTATGATTTTGTTGATTTTATTCAAATCTTCGTTTATCATTTATTTCGGTCGTGTGAGTTATTTTTGTTTTGTTTGTGTGCATTACTTCACATTCTCTCCGATGAATAACGATTCCCTTACAAATATCAATCATATAATTAATATATCTCTCTTTCAGCTCGATAGATTTTCCGGCCTATTTCCCAATTAGTATTATTTGGTTAAAAACTGTTACGATAATTTTAGCTTTTTTTATTACCCAAGCAAGGAATATTGCCACTTGGATAGCAAGAGTTTACTATTTGGAATCGTGCTAAACAGTAAACTGATGTGTGTCCTGCAATGACATGTAAGTTGGCATTCTATTTGTATTTTTGAATAGTAGTTAAGACAGAGAAATCAGAAACGGAAATGTACTTATAAATTATAGTAGTCAAAATGAATATTTTATTAGGGTTTTCGTCACTTAGGGACGTAACAAGTAAAGGTGTAGGATCTTTGGCACGTTGTGAATCTGTATGGCAAACAGTTTATCAGAACACATTATCTCATAATATCTGTAAAATAAGCTGAGGACATTGCTAAAATAGGATACAAATTACGCAGGATAGATAGTACGAGACTTATCAGCCGGAGATATGTTAAGGTCTTGTTAAGGCAGAGTTGTATATATACAAGCCAGGATGTGAGAAAAACACATGCAGATACGAATTGTGGCTCCGTAGATATACATGATGAAGTTAGGTGTTAGTAGTTTATATAAAAGTAGAAGTGACTACGTTCTTAAAAAAAGCTTTGTCAATATGATAAATGCGGTGCTCCATTCTGTGTGGTCTGGGAATGTTAATTTAATTGACTGTTAAAGATAGGTCCATATGTTGGGTGTTATTTGACGAGACCCTCGGCAAATGTCATGGTTTTTATATTGACCGAAGGAATGAAAGAGTAGTTCTAATAGAATAAAATGTTACTGTCCAACTTCAGCCCCATTCAATCACGGAGTATACGTATTTTCTCATGGGTTCTTCTTTTGCTTGGGATATTATTGCATTTTTTTTACATAGTCATCACCACATTATCAAGGCCCATAGGCCACTCAAGGATAAGGGTTAAAGAGTGTACATTAGAAATTGGACAATAAAGTAATCATTAGTAATGAAAATTTGGTAAATTTGATAACTTATATGGAACGGCTAATCAAGAACTTATTTACGTTAGACTTAAAGACAACCATATTGTAGTCAGCCGGAAATCAGGAAAACGGAAGACAATTCCACAGGCGTGCGGTTCTAAGAAAGAAGCTCTGAAAGTGTTTGAAAGACCTAGTGTGAGTGACTTTTTCGCGGCCTGCCAGTAACGTGCTCTCAGTAGATCGTTAGGATTTCCTCTGACCAACCAATCCCAGTTGTTTTTATCTCTAAATTAAGTACTCTAAACGACTGCACTGTCTAGTTTCTATTTTAAGTAATTCTCCTATTTCTCTCTCTCTCTCTCTCTCTCTCTCTCTCTCTCTCTCTCTCTCTCTCTCTTGTATTTGTCGACTTTCTTCACCCCAGGTCTTAGTATTTTTCTCTTCTCAATTCATGTGAGAGAATTTCATGGCTTTCAGAATAGTTTTTAGTTTAGATTTGGTCTTCTATATTTACAACAGCTGCAACACGAATTACACTTCTATCCCCTTCTTTATTAAGTAGATACAATCGATCTACAGCCACTTTCTTAAATTGTAAGCATTTTACGTGTTTATTTATCCAAACATTTCAATTCATCCACCTTCCAGTCAAGTATATCATCAATATATCGAATGATAGCTACTATTTCGGCGTTGATGGCATATATTGTATTCCGACTGTGGATATGTGATTTAAGAATAACCCTTAATATTCCGATGTACTCGGCTGTGACCTGGTTTTGTATTTCTATTTTCTTACTCTTGTCCGATCCAATATGCACAAATACTTGCAACCTCTGTCAGTGTCGACATTCTTTATCAGATTTGTTTTTGGAGGTTCAAGTCAATCGGAGTGGGCTAGCTTGTCACTTTTCCTCAGAAGAATAGCACATTTGGAGATGCTAAATTTTATCCTTATACCATTACTAAACAATCTGTTCGTGTTCATCAAGGTATCAAGTTGATTCTCATTTTTTTCATAAACATTAAAGTCATCCATCTTTTCCGATTTCATTCCTTGCACTTACATCCTGCAAATGAAATATCAGCTGGAATCAAGCTGATAATAAAAAGCAGAAAGGAAAGACCATCACCCTGGAAGATCCCTCTCTTAATTTTTCCCTTGCGTAATACAAGTTTTCCTAAAGTTAAATTGCTTTCCCAATTCGTTTTGCTATTTGTAATAGATGGTACGGGTTTAGGGGCTATTCGAAAATGTTTTACACTTGAGTATCCATGAATGTGGAACCATGTCGACTGTCTTCTGGTAGTCTTGAGTAGAGAAGGTCAGTAGATCTTCTTATGCGATTTCTTAGAATTATTTTATGGATCAGAAGCGTATTATAAGTGTCTCGTGATCTTTTTCTGATAGCTTTTCTGTTCTTTAATTATTAATTATTAATTATTATTATTATTATTATTATTATTATTATTATTATTATTATTATTATTATTAATTGTGGTAGTAGTAGTAGTCATAGTAGTATTTAGCGTAGTTGTAGCGTTTACATTATTTTATACAAAATAATACCTCAATCAGAATAAAATTGAATCCATCACAATGTAGAGGAGTTCCACCAATATTTAAGAAAACAATGGAACGATAGAGACGCTAACTAACAGTTGCAAGAAAATGCTACACCGAGATAAATACAGAAAAGCACCAAAAGAGATTCGCTGACGTAACTACTTAAAATAATAGCATCAATTCCGCTGATGAATTATCCGCTGAATGAAGGGCTCTGCATAATTTTAAACTTATGAAAACCGAGTAGCTTTACTAGGGTATTTATTGTCGTTCACACACTGGAAGAATAAACCTAGGCTTGTCAGTATTACTTTAGTAAAAATCAGAATCAAAATGTAGTTATCCTCTGTTGTCGTTATATGTTCACTCACACGCTTGGAATATTTGCTGTAATTAGAAGGGTGAGATTACATGTGTGATATTCATTTCTCAGTTTAGCGAGTGAGAAATAATAATTACTATAAACCATCCTTTAAATGATAGTGTGCATAATCTTTGTATGAACACATTTGTTGCTTACCTAATTTTTGAAAGAGACTGCAATCAATCAGATCGTATTATTCTATAGATAATTATGATTAGAAAATATACATGTAACAGAATGGAGACTTATCGATTTTTATGCATTATACAATCGATACACTCGTCCGTTTCCCTTAAAACAAATTAAACCATTATTAAATACAATAACACTGCATATAAAAAGTGTTTTTAGTGTTTGTTCCTACTATCATTAGAATAAATTATGGACTCATGCAAATGTCTAGGATTGCATCGCTTAAGGTTAAAGATAATTTGGCAACGCACTCTATTTGTGATATGCCAACATAATTAAATTGAGTGAAAAAATACTCTGCATCTCGTGAGATATCAACAAGCGAATTAATAATAAAATAATGTGAGTTCATTCCACCTTTTGTTTCTAGTTTTTTTTTATTTTCGGTTACTTTTTTGCATTCTATTTCGTCTTATATTCATCAACTTACATTAAACTGATTGGCCGTTTTTCTACATTCAATTTTCTAGTCCCCCTACTCTTCCTTTTTTTATTCTTCTTATTTGGCAAACATCTGAGACTTGACAATTTTAAGTATGTTTATATATATATATATATATATATATATATATATATATATATATATATATATATATATATATATATATATATATACGTATGTGTATGTGTGTCTATATATGTATATAAGAACAAGTAGTTAATAAAACATGTTTCAACCACTTGGAAAAATAGTTCAAACATATTTAATTTTAAAAGCAAGCACAAAAGAAGTGGCTAGTCTGTAATCCGCGGAGTTTCGAGAAATACCTTCCGTCTAATCAGAGGCTACAGATTTGCAATATGCGAGATCGGATTTTGTTTGCAAACTTATTCAATGACACTACAAGTAAGTCATATATCTTACTTTGTAAAAGAATAGTAAATCAGATGGAATAGGGGGGAGGAAAATGGTATTTCACGTGAATGCATTGTCTGGTGGAGAGTGAAATATCATTTAACGGTAAAATCCCCCCCCAAATGATTAAATTTCCATTTCCACAATAAAAATCCAAAGGAGTCGCGTTATTGGAAGATGTTTCAAAGTGATCCAAAACACAGAATTTCGTGGAATAATTCACAAATAGATGCAAGGAAAACAGGGAATGAGTTCAAATAATATTATTAAAAGAAATATAAATTGTACGTAGAAAGAAAATTGGAGAAATTTTCAAACACGGCTGGCAAGGCTGATGTAAGGAAAATCAGTAAAGAAGAAGAAAAAAATAATTGACTAGTGATTGAGTTATTTTTAGAATAGAAAACGCAATGTCAAAATGACCCAGACTATTATTATTATTATTATTATTATTATTATTATTATTATTATTATTATTATTATTATTATTATAATTATTATTTACTTCTCTGTTCTTTAGTTCGTGTCTGGTGAATTATAAAGTTTCGTACAGTTACTTGAAGATTCTGCATTTAGAGAAATTTCACTGTTCCTTGTAAACGCTTGCGTCGGTAAGTCAAAACTTGGAGATATTATTTGGGTTAAAGTCAAGATGCGATTTTCATATATAGTGTGGATTGATTTGTAGGATAATATTATATTCATGCCAACTTGTCATGTAAACATATGTACAGGGAGAACTTGGCCACCCGAGGACAATGTGTTTTCTGCCTCCCAGTTTTCTCAGTGTATTGAATTTGTTTACTAGGCATTTAAGTACTCTCCTCGTAATTACATTTTTCTGTGGGCATTCAATTTCTCTCCAAGCAATAATGTTCTCCCTTTATTGTCAAATTCTATACTCTCATGCAAATATAAATTATATATTTCTATATGAAAATTACAATAATTTAGAATATGATAGTCTTTAAATATTTGATGCACATTGCATATTAATCCTGACTAACCCACGTATCTTAATTTATCTATCTATTTATCTGTATATCTTTTTCTCTATATCTATATGGAGAGAGAAATACATATATATATATATATATATATATATATATATATAATTTTTTATTTCTTTTTTTTTAATTACATTTTCACCCCAAGGCACATTGTCACTTTGTTGTAGGGGACTACTATCAGGGAGATAATCATAAGGGATACTGTGTAGGGAGTTGAGCAGCAGTATGTCGGTTCACGTAACACTTTAACTTCTGCAGGTCAGTACAGTTGGGGAGGCAGGGACCCGGAAGGGAATTCCGACGTCTAGTTGTTATTGGGAAGAGACTACTGGATTAGAAGGCTCTCTTACATCTAGGGATCCTTACTGTGAAGGGTTGGGATTTAGTTGCTGGTCGGGTTTGTCGAAGGTATTTACGTCGAGGGGGCAGAAGTTCGTGCAGACTGTAAGAAAACTCACCGTTTAAATACTTCTAGGACAGAGGGATGCAACATTTCGTCGATGGGACAGAGGCTGGAGCTTAGATTACAGTTCAAGACCTATCAGATTGGCGACTCTCTTTTTAACCTTGTAAGGGAGCGAGAGACTAGTGGCAGATGCACAAGCCCAAATATGACAACAATACTCCGTACATGGGCGAATGGTGGCTTTATAGACGCACATAATACTTTCGGGCGTTAGTAGCTTTCTAGTGCGGTAGAGCGAACCCGCCTTCTTCGCAGCTGTCCTAGCAATAATCTCAATGCAATTGATCCAGCCCATGTTTCCTGTGAACGTTAGGCCGAGGAGTTTAACAGATGTACGTTCAGATAAAGAGTCATTGGCCATTGCTATAAGTGGTAGAGAAGGTGTCTTGTAATTATAGAAGGAAACAATTTAGTCTTTGCAGCATTGAATGTGACCATCCATTCTTGTCTCCATTTCACTAAAGATCGTAGGTCATCCTCTAATGTTTCTGTCATTTGTTTGGATATATGTTCATTTGTTTTCTTGTCGTGTCTGTTATAGAGCGTGGTGTTGTCAGCGTATATACCTCTCTCGCAATCAATTTTGTCAGGAGGTCAATAATAAATATTAGGAATAATAGAGGTCCACGGATATACCCTGTCAAAAGCCTTAGATATATCTAGAACTTCATCTCTGCCCTCCCCCGCTTTGCCCAGTGAATGGTATATACGTTCAGAGATTACAGTGAGTATGTCTGCGGTGGAACGCGCTTGTCTTAACCCATATTGTTTGTCAGTCAGAAGTTTAGCATCTGAAAGGTGACGGACTAGATCATGGTTAATTTTGGTCTCAAATATTTTGTCGGAAAGTGGGAGGAGGCTAATGGGCGATAATTTGATGGGTCAGTTCTTTCGCCAGAATTCTTGAATACTGGTACCACAGAAGCAGCCCGGAAAGCATGATTCATGAAGGCATTTGTTGTAGAGTTTGGAGATAACTGGAGCTACTTAGACTGAGCATTTTTTAATAGAACAGCTGGGATGAGATCAGGTCCACATGGTTTTGAGATTTCAAAGTTTTTTTTATGATAGCATGCACCTGAGCAGGGTGATTTTTAGATCGTCTAGCGTGGCGTCTGTCCGCAAAGGAAAGTCAGGCAGGGGGTGGGTTAAAGGGTACAATGTCGAGTTGGAGGCAATCCGGCTGGCAAGCATATTAGCCTTGTCGCTTGCTGAGCAAACAAGGTTGTGATTTTTGGTTAGTGGGGGAATTGTTGATTGCCCATTATTTACTACACTATTGTAGATTTTCCAGGAGTCACGAGTTCCTAGTTTTTGTGCTTCAATACGGTTTTTAGTGGTTTCAGTAAATTCTCTATTAGTTGTTTCTATTTCATTCTTTACCTTTCTTCTAGCTTCTATATACTTCTGTCTGTTTGAACTGGACTTATGTCGGTTAAATCTGCGGTATTCATGCTGCCTTTGAGCAATGGCAGTTACACAAGTAGAAGTGAACCATTGGGGTGAGTGGGGTTTGCTATAAAATTTCCGCATATGAACATGTGCTTCAATTGCAGTTTTGAACCATTCAGTGGTCTTATTTGGTCACTGTTCAGCAGGGAGAGAAAAATGTTATCCCCAGTGGGCATCTCTGATAAGATCTCTGATAGCTTCCCAGTCAGCCTTTTCATAATATCTCGTTGTTTTGGTCATTGGCTCTTCAGTTTTAGGTATAGAGTTTAGGGCGATTTCGAACATTATCACTGCATGATCAGCGTTCCCGAGTGGGCTATCAGCATTTGTTATACAATCCTCGGGAACTGTGGTCAGAAACAGATCTAGTATTCATGCGTATAGTTCTTGCTGGTCAGTGAAACGGGTTGGAAACGTAACCATTTGTGATAGAGAATGAGATATAGCAAAACTATGTGTTGTGCTGCCCGCTGCCTCTGTGTGAGCAGAGAATCCAAGCCAGTTTTTGTGGTGAACATTAAAGTCACCAAATACATGTACTTCCGCGCTAGTGTCTATGCAGAGTGCTGTGTGTATGCTGTCAAAGACTTTGTTTATTATGGTGCAGTCCTGAGTCGAGGGAGAGCGGTAGAGAAAATAAAATAAGCTAATGTTATGTTGTATGTTTAGTCTAAAGCACATAAAGGCTTGATCGCCCGTTTCTAGGGTTGTTTATCTAGTCAGGGGGTGTTAGGAATGTAGACTCCAGGTCACACTCCTCGAAGTTATTTAGGAGCAATCAGTTATGTGAGCAGGCTTGTTAGAAAGGCGTTAGTGAGGATTAAGACTTTTACCTAAGATTTTTCCATTTAACTTCATGTTAGTTTTGGTACAGGATAACGCTATTGTGTGAGTAGGTATTAGGATTTGAGCTAAGAATTTTGCACAGCCACTGTATATTTAGATGTAGGGGGGGTTAAGATGTGGGTGCAGTGCAGTAAGGGTATTTACCCACCGCCTTCCTTTTTATAATTTTCTTCTCCGTTTTTTAATTCACTTGGAACCTTTTTTTCATCTACACTCTTAACATAAATAAATAACTCTGAAAACATTTTTTAAACAGTTACATTTTATTTTCATTTCTTTAAAAAAAGCCATCCTTAAAATGGGGAGAGTGTTTTTAAATACTCCGTCTTTTAAACTAACAAATTAATTTAAAAAAAGATATATCAAAATTTGAACTTCTCTGTAAATACTATGATAACTGTTCAGTGCGCATGTACCTATAATATGGAAAACCCCTTATAATTCAATGGCTGTAAGTTTTGCTTTTCAAAAATGAACAAATATAAAGAGACCGACTTATAGAAATCTATGTTTTTTTTTCATTTTAATATACTTTCATAAAAATGTTTCTGTTATATCACAAAACACTATTTTCTTTACGTCACAAGTGACACGCTCATTCATTAATTCTATAAATAATAATAATAATAATAATAATAATAATAATAATAATAATAATAATAATAATAATAATAAGTATTTTACGGAGTATAACACTAAAGCGTATACATCTGTTTATATCTATCCATAAAAATAAAGTGGACGTTTTTTTGTATATTAATTCGATTTTTGATTCTTTCCAACTACTGCGTAGCCGTCTTTACTTCTTGGAAGAAATGGTTCGTATAAACGCCATATTTCTATTAAACGTTAATAATTTGCATGGTTAATTATTTTAATAACTTAAACAATTTTATGGAAAACACCATTATTGGTAATCTTCATTTTATCAAAACAAATGCATTTTTTTGGTTGTTATTAGTAATACTTTTTGTATTCCATGTTTTTGTTTATTATTGGGCCGTTCAAATATAGATATGGTGTCCACTAATATCTTTATAAATTAGGACAAAGTAACAAGCATGTTGCTTAGCGAGGTATTTAAATATTACACGGTATAACTGGGTAATCACCTTCAAAAAGTGATATAAGTACAACTCATGTATATGTTTCATATTTATTTCAGGAGACACAGTATCCCAAAGTACATTTGAGCTTATAAACTAAGTTACTCCTATAAAACAACCTAGTCGGAGAGCAGGAGGACAGGACATTAGATGTAATCTGCTATAAGGATTTAAATGTACTATAGTAAATGAATAATAACATTTTCGTTATAGTTTATAGATTGCACATTTATATTAATATTTTCTATTATATTTCGATCTATTCTATGAGAAAAGTTTTCTTTGTGTTGTAGCAGTAGGTGTGGATTCTGTATTACTCCGTTTTATATTTTAAAATTTACTAATTTTTTCTTCAATAAAATAGTGAGCTATTCATTATTTATCAAGTTTTTTTATTATTTTAACCTTAAGATTTTAATTTAAAGCACATCTATACTTTAACAGACGCAGAAAAAATAGCGTAAAGACTAAATGCATGACGAAACGTACTATAAATAAAATAAATATATCTACTATAATCAACAACCGGAAGTATTTGTAAAGGTAATTACATAATTAATCACCGAGAAAAATGTACACATATGCTTAAATAAAATGTAACATAACTGTTATATAAACCCGTAATGAGTGCAAGTGCATATATATATATATATATATATATATATATATATATATATATATATATATATATATATATATATATATATATGTGTGTGTGTGTGTGTGTGTGTATGTGGGTGTTTGTGTGTGTATGTATGTATGTATTTATGTATATAAGTATACATAAATACATATAATACATAAAAGTGCACATAAATGTTATATTAATTGCATCAATATTTACATAATACACATAATATATAATTATATACAATATATATATATCTAAAATTTATATATATATATATATGTATAATATATAAATAACATAATATATATTATCTATATATATATAAAAATGTAAAGTTGGTTCGTTCTTAACAAATAAAACCCTATTTCTAAGTTACCAATTTATTTGAAATTTTCAGACAACCCATCTTTAGAGTCGAGGTATGTTTTTATGTTATTGAAAAAAAAATACCTCGCGATTTATAAAAATTAAATTATTAAATAAAATAAATATATTTTTTTACTGCGAATCTGTTCTGTTGATAAAACTGAACTTCCGGTTCGATTCATTTCACAGCCACGAATTGACGAAAGATTTCATTTTCTGTTAACTCGATACGTAAAAAAAAACAAAACAACTTACTCATGCAGAGAGTGATCCGTGCTGAAATAATAATGTTATTATGTAAAAAGCCATTCTTAACATGGGGAAGGGAGGGTGTTTTGTACCTATTCTGTACTTTAACCTTACAATTGAATAAAAACATATCATAAAACTTTAAACGTGGAAAACGATTGTAGCGCGGATCACTCTCTGCATTAGCACACACACTCACACACACACACAACAATAATAATAATTCCATATTTTAAAACTTTAAATTCATTTATGTACTTATGTTTTTTTAATTTTATTTATGTTAAGGTTTCACTCATGAAACATTACGTTTTAATTGTTTAGTTTATTTTCACGGCATTGTTTACATTAAAAAGTTTGTTTTAACTTTTTCTAAACTGTTTCATTTTTATGACATGCCTCAACGTATTATAAACACCCTAACCCCCCATGTTAAAAGAAAACAAAAAAAAAACGCCCGTCCATAAACCTCGAAAGCCGTTCTTAACATGGGGAAGTTAGGGTGTTTATAATATGCTGGGGCGAGTCGTAAAATTAACGAAGTTGCTATCTATTATTTATTGCAAAAATTGCTTGAAATTTATTTATTTGACAAAAAAATTAAATTTTGGTACTCCTTGGGCGTTGAGTTCCATGGCGACCAGTAGAAAAAAATAATAGTCGCTCCCTTAGTCTTCAACCTCACCCCGCGCGTAACATATTTAATTTACTGACGTTGCAGTAACTAAACGATTATCTGTCACATTTACAAATATTAATTTATTTATTTATTTTTAAAAAAGTTTTAATTTTTATGAATATTAAAAGAAAAATGGGTACTCATGCAGAGAATGATCCATGCTGAAATAATAACGTTATTATTTAAAAAGCCATTCTTAACATGGGGGAGGGTGTTCTTCTGTAATTTCTGTAATTTTATTTCATCAAAAGAATAGTTAGTTTAAAAGGTTTTTGCAGATATTCAAAATATAAGAATTCCATTTGACTGAGTGAATGAGCTATTCTTGCAGGTCAATACAAAGATGCCCATGAACTTAACGCTATAAAAAAATGTAAAATTCCAAGTGAGGTAATCAAATAAAAATCCATCGACACTGTTGTGAAAGCAGATAAAGTGGTTAATTATCCGACAGTTATATTTGCCAGGGATGCCACCGCATGTATTGTAACTGAAATTTGGTGTACTAATTATCATGTTGTGAAATATAAACCAATCCAAGATTTGCAATGGCACATAGCTTGCAGTAAAAAAACAAAAAAATAACAAACAATATCATAGAAACAGCAATCTTAACAGGACCTTTCACAGATGAATATGTCTTAATTTCATGCATTCCTATGATTCCACCGGATACATAATTACACTTTAGCAAATTGCACTTTCCAATTTTATTGTCATTTGCAATAACCATCAACAAAGCACAGGGAACAATCTTTACAATTGTGGGCCTTACAGTTACACACTGACTGTTTTTTCACATGGACAATTTATGTTACATATTCAAGAGTCACCAAACTTCACACATCAAACGGAAAATCTCTATATCAGCTAAGAAAATGGAACAACAAAAACTGTGTACCCATGCAAAATGGAAATTTAAACCTATAAGAAACATGTTTTTTCTCATTTTGGAACTTTTTCCATTGCGCCAATTTGAGCCACAGCAACGCTTGGCAGGGTACAGCTAGTATATATATATATATATATATATATATATATATATATATATATATATATATATATATGTGTGTGTATATATATATATGTATATATATATTATATATATATATATACATGCAATAATCTACTATAGACATTATATATATATAACATAATTTGTTGTAAATCAGATCTATTAATCTATCCCTGACGACCAATCAAGAGAGATTGAAATGTACCTGACTTATTATCAAAAATATGATAATTACATCAGCCAGTACCTGCCAGAAGCGAAGACATTGATGCAAAAGTTGCAAATGCCAAATATAGAATGATTAGACAAAAACGTATTTTTTTAATATAATATGCGTAAGAGAAAAATATTACTGATAATAACAATAATATATATATATATACGCACACACACACACATATATATATATATATATATATATATATATATATATATATATGTATATATACACAAAAAGAGAGATGCATATACAACAGTTTATATTAAGACACACACATATATTGATATATAGTTATATTAGAGTATGTGCCTTTTTATTATTCACTGAAAGGGCGAGGGTTTGATAATTCTTTAAACATGTTTGCACTTGCGTAACAATGCACACGATGTTTACGCTTCCACGCCTATGTAAGCGCATGCGTCTGTCGTCTATGTTTGCATCTGTAATCAGTAGGCTGCTGGAGAAGGGAAGGATCTGCATTCTTTTCTTCCTTTTCCTCTCTGCCTTTTTCCGCGTACGAGTCCGCGCATGCGTGACTGTGCACATACTGCAATCGGTAATCAATCATATAGATTAAAAAGCAACATCAAAAGGCGAGCTGCCGCCAATATTTCGGTCATATATCGACCTCCGCACATTTCGTTCGCCGACCCATTGTAACGGCAGCCGAGCGTTCCAGTTCTCCGCTTTTTCTGATAAGATTTTGGTTCTATTATATGTTAGTTATTTTTTCTTTCTTTCTTCTTTTCTGTTTTCTATTCATATTCGGCTCCGTTCGCCGCTACCCGTTCTATTTTGTTTAGGTTTGTTTTTCATGCCAAAATTGCTCGTTAGATTTTCTTTCTCTGTATGGCGGGTTCTTTTTCCTTATTTTTTTCGCTTCCTCTCATGTGTTTCTTCTTTTAATGCTTTCTTCTCTATATTCAATTTGATTTATCCCCGATGTTCGTTTACACTGTGTGCTTGCTTTATATGCGTTCCATCTCCAGCCTCATCTCCTTCCCCATTGTTATTTTACATTTTCCCATTATTTTATAATGAGTTCAATATTTACTTGTTATATTTATATTGCAATGCATTTTTCGTTTATCTTATTCGAATTAATGGCCTCACTCTCTTTTCTTATTTGTTTTATTCTCAGATTCACTGTTTATTCCTAATCTGTTCTTTTACGTACTTTTTAAGCAAATTAATCTATTCTTAAAATTTTGTATAACTAGTTTATTCGTTTTTCTGGTTTATTCATTCTATATTATCTATGAACTTGGTATTTTTCACCAAGCTTATTCTCCACTCCTGTGTTTACATCTAGTACTTCTTTGTACACTTATATACAAAGCATGAATAGACACCAAACATAGAAAGAAATATACGAACATATATTTTCCTTTCTCTTTCTCTCACTCGCTTTCTCTCTCCCTCCCTCTCTCTCTATCTCTCTCTTTATATATATATATATATATATATATATATATATATATATATATATATATATATATATATATATATATATACAGAGAGAGAGACAGAGAGAGACACAAAGAGAGAGAGGGAGGGGGAATCACAAAATAAAATTGATATGATTTTCTCCTCACGACTGGTTTCTGAAAAAGCTCGTTATGAGAATCAAGAGTTATGTGTGGTCTTCGCGTCGACCTCACGTTGGATTTTATTACAGTCGGGCGCGCTGCGTTGTTGAAGGTTTCGAGGACAGTTAGAGAAAATCGGGAATACCGGTGAATATTTTTTAAGTTATTAATAATTTTCAATGATGGGATAAAGACAAAGGTGGTGTCGAATGGTAAAACACCAGTTTCCTTTCCTGTAACTTATGACATGAAAAAATATTGTTTTGGCTCTTGTTCTTTTCGCTGTAAATGTTTCTTTTATGCTGAAACATGCATTTGCAGAGGTGGAAGACGGCGTAAAACTCCCAGGCAGAACAAGTGCAGCCCTTTTCAACAAGCATAGATTCAAAGCAAAAGCTCGGGAAAAGACCAGCATAATCCGCGATCTGCTGTTTGCTGAAGCTGCAGCACTGGTGGCAACTTCTTTTGAAAAATATCAGAGCCTGGTGGACAGGCTTTCTGCTGCTGGCAAATAATCTGTTCTGGACATCATCATCTCAAAGACGGATTTGCTTAGTAGCCTGGACCTACAACCAGACAAGTACGAGGTGTTACACAAAACTCACATACCCACAGGTTTCATGAGGTACCAATACCTGTTGACGGAACTGACCTCAACTATGTTGAACTTTGAAGGAGGAAATGTTCAATAGACTTGTAAAAGCGTCTAGCGCATTTCACAAACTACGTTAACGTCTTTGGTCCGACGGGAGTATTCCTTTTGAGACCAAACTCCAAGTTTACAAAGCTGCCGTCCTAACTACTCTTGAGGACACAGTTACGATGGACTAGTCATGTTATACGAATGCAAGATGAAAGAATTACAAAGATTCTCGTGTACAGCCAAATTGAAGGTGGCCAACATTATTTTTATCGACCCTTGCTAAGGTTGAAGCAGAGACTTAAAAGTAATCTTACATCTGCAAACATTGCGCACACTAATTTTGAGAATACTGCCTCAGATTGTTCCGATTGGAGAAGTACAATTTACACTAGTATAATTAATTTACTGCATGCAATATTGTCAAGTTGTGAGAAACAAGTGCAATGGGGTAGTGCCAGAGCAACAAGCACTCTTCGTGCACACTCTTGCCCAGTCTGTGGTTTTCGTTTAATTTCATAAGCGGTTCTTAAATGCCACTCAGTATTAAAGCACAAGGTTCAGTGACTTAACTAACAACATTATTAAAAACATAAAAATATAGCAATGAAAATTTCGTTCATCAAATTCCATCTTTGTTAGTTTACAATGTATCGCTAGCTGATATTTAGTCTTGACGTGATACGTTGGAAAGGAAACTCCGATTAATGTTTAGTTTAAGAATATGCAAACTAAGAAATAATTTGCGCCGATTTTACATGGTACTTTTTTCTCGTAAATTAAAATCAGTAATAACAAAAAAATAAAATTAAATGGTGAGAGACATCTGGGGTTGAATAAGAAATAATTCTATCCGTAATCGATTGCTTGATTACTTAGTTATATCTCTAGATAAAAATATATTTTTTGTTTTTTGGAACAAATGCTAAGTAATTATTATTCCCCTTAGCCGGTATAACCTAAAATATTCCTCTGACAATATTCTCCTTTTTCTTAATTAAGTACTGCGTTGAAGATGTGAGATTTAGTAATTGAATTGTGAATTTTATATATATATTTCATATTATTTGACGCAAATATAAATATTAATTATGGAACTAACTTTATAATTTGTATTTTTCATTTCGCACTCAAAATATGCATGTAAGACGCATAAAGGTTTTGAAATTTACACACCCATGTACGTATTTCATTATCAACGGAAATATATGCAATGAAATGGAACACGATTCAATATTTGATGACATATCTCCGCACCCGATAGGATTCTGGATTCCTTCTACCACCGGATCTTTATATCGCCGACGAGGACGAGCATTTTGTATACCCTTCGAAATAACAGTATGAGACAACCAAACATTCTTGATATATCGGAGTACTGATTTTCCTCTGTATAACTACCGCTCCGACCTTGGGGTAATATCTCGGAAAATATTGAACTCATGCTAATAATGGACGGCCCAGATTGTATGAAATCCTTTTTTTCTATACCTCGTATTCACCATTCCAATATCAGTTTCAATATATGTGCTGAAAAGCAAAAAAGTTGTTTATTCATGGCTGAAAATTTTTCTAATTGCATTACATTTCCTTCGATTATATGAGCGATTATATAAAATCCATGGATTAAAGAAAATAATCATATTTTTCTCTATATATTTCTTTTTTCAAACAATAAATTCTTAACTTAAATATATGTGTATATATTTTATTTACATAATTATACGTTAATCATTAAACGTATATAATGCTCTATTCTTTAAACATTGATATTTACCTGTTTGCCTAGGATTATTATGAAAGTGTTACCTCAATGTAATATCAGTCAGGATACTCCACTTGATCTCTAATCTGTGACTTATCTCATATATATATATATATATATATATATATATATATATATATATATATATATATATATACATATATATATATATGTGTGTGCGTGTGTGTGTATACATATATATACATACATATATATGAGGTTATCTGTGATCTATCTTTTGCCTTTATTGTTTAATTAGACGGGTAGACATAGAAGAATTTATCGACGTTGTCCCTCCTAAAAGAAACGATTATTGCACTTATATTAAAAACAATACAGTTATAAACAACATTTTTTATTTAAATCAATTCACAATGGCGAATCCTATCCCAATTTTCATAAGATAAAATTCGATAATGTTATTCATAAGGGGGACTCAAAATGAGCAAAACTCTTATTATGGTATTTAGTGTTTAAATTTTATATCTTCCGAGATTGATGACGTGTATGTTTATATATGTAGCCTTATCTGTTATCAGATCTAAATATTCATGTTTTATGTTATATCATATAGAAGGTGCTTACTTACAATACTCAATATAATTTATAAGAAGAAAATGCATTGTGAATGCTTTGTCAATAGCTTTCAAAACTCTTCCTACTCTTAATTCGTCTATCAGTCTTGGTTTTGAATAAGTGCTTTTTTTGAAGAGAAGAAACATCCTTATTCTAGGTCAGCAATATTTTCACGTGAGCAGACGCCTTTTCTGATGCCATAAATTTTCTCGTAACTATATCATAAATAAGGGTTCTGGAAGTACGAGTTTAACTGAAATGAAGTTATCCGCCTGATAGTCAGGGACCCGAACATTGGACTAACGAGTTAGGAGGCGGTCCTATCAGCAGGTACAAATACTAGGACTGCTTGTAGTTTGGGACTTATTTTATGTGAAGAGGAGAATTTTAACTAACATGCTCGATGTTTCTAATGATGACAAGAAATGAGACAATCAGCAAACGACAAACTCTACCTTTAAAGTTCAAGACAAACATTATTGCTACACAGGATATTATTTCAAAATTGGCACGTTACATGTCTGGTTAGATTCGACGAATCAAATCGATCGATACAATAACAATTGCGCCTTGTATTATGGTTGTATAATTTCTTACATTATTGCTATTTAGTGAATGGATTCTGGAACATATATTAGCTTCTCCTCATGCTCCCAATGGTTTATTAGTACGTAATTGCAACATCCTTACCTTATCATGTTCTTCAAAATAATATATTTATTCACTCCTTTTTTTTCTTCTTTAATTTCCCGCTCTGCTCTGCCCTGACGGGCTTCTTCCACAAATTCCATAATTGTAATATCTCGTGAATACATACAGGATTACAGAACTGCAACTATCAACGTAGACTCCCACTAATATATCTCCTTCTACAGCATCAGAGGTCTACGTTCCAACATTCCAGAAGTTAAATATAATTACAGGAGACCAAACCGGATCTATTCTACCTAATTGAAGCTGGCATTGAACCGATAATATTCCTAGATGAGTTCGTAATTAAAATAATATTTTCATTTGACAGCCAAATCTGACCCCAAGACCAGCATGGACATGCAACATGTGCCTACATTGAAGATGGCTTTCTATGTAGTAATGATGTCTTCAGAGAGGACCTTACATTGCTCTATATGTGCTTTGAGATTGCAGAGCGCACACCACTAGGTTACATTTACCTTCTCTCGTCCCACTACGCAGTTCGCTTTTTAAATTAATATCTGATAAAATTGACCACATCATATCCGCTCATACTTCGGTAAATATTCATTTCAGTTGAGATTTCAATACTTATAATGTAGAATGCTTAGTCCACTCAAACAAGAAATATTTCACGACTGCTTAATACCTAAATTCAGATTGTTCACAAACCCACGCATGTGCCTCGCATTGATGGTTAGTATGCTAGTCTCCAAGATCATTTTCTCATAACTTGCCCTGAGCGATGTTAATCCTCCGTTCCGTCCCCACTGGTATCAGTCGATCATTCAGTTGTCTCTGTTAAGATAAAAATAAAAGTAATATGTCCTCTGACATACATTTCGATCGTACCGTATATTACTACTATGTGACTGGCTGGGATAGCTTTCGTACATTTATATTCTATCTAATTTTGCGTTCCATGCTTAACAAAAATGTGTTTTCCATAGTATCAGAGCATACAGTATGAGTGTAGGTATATACTGCTTTTTACCCCAAGGATTCCAGCAAAACCTAACAGGCAACCATGATTCACTCCAGAATGTGGTGCTTTCATTCAACATAATATTCAATATTTCCAATTGCTTCTAAAGTAATATGTGTACTGAAACTAAATCCGGCTTACAGACTGACAGTTACCACTTAAACAGATTAATAAACAACGCGAGAAAGTTGTATGCCTAGTCCCTCAAATGCAAAGCTAGCTGAGCAGGGGCTTCGTCACACCAATTTTATAAAAAGCAAACAGGGTATGGAATAAAAGTGCGTGTTCATCAACCATCATCAATGGATCAGATAAAATCTCGTCAGCATCGGACAAAGCCAAAATCTTTGACAAGAATTTGCAGCCCATTTTACTTCATGCGATCACGACCAACAACCCGGCGTATTCCTTTGTCTGAAAAAACACAACTAGGCATACAAATATATATGTGCGATGTTGCTCAGCTAATTAAAAAAAATTGTTTGCAATCAAGCAACTTGCTTGTCGGTATTCATATTATGACGCTGGAAAAATCTACCAGAATATCTCCCATGCTTACAATCATTTAAATCCTTGTATTAGAGAATGTTTTCCAACATCCTAAAAAACCTGATCAATATGTCCCGTATTTAAAAATTAGAGAAGGAGTCTACTTACTTCCTCTATGGTATGAGTCTAATTACTTCCTCTATGGTATGCAATATGTTTAACGTTCTGCAAGGTTTACGGCACGTGCGCTACTATTTATTTCCATAGGATTAGTGAATGCCTCCTCTGAGGCTTCCTTTCAAAAGACAATTGCTCTTCATATCTAAAGTCTTTGATAGGGTATGACATAAAGGTCTACTACACAAAATCTCGATTTACGGTATAGCTGGAAATTAAAACGTATCAATGCTTGAGTGTCCCAGGGGTCCAGCCTGGGCCAGTCTCCCTTTCTGATTTATGCCAATGACCTCTCGAATCACATCCTGAGATTATTTACATATATTTATGCTGTCGACACTATTTTTGACGGCAACAATCTAAGGCCATGAATGGCCAAGTTTTTTCGGATTCCCTCTGCTCTGATCTTTTACATGTGGTGCAATTGAAATAGAGTGTTTTTTTAATATTAATATATCTAAAATCAATCTTCTATATTTCCATCATCAACGCTTTGATATCCGCCTGACCCACATGAAAATGAATTAATATTGTCTAGATCCAAGTTCCATGTTTGGAGAAACATCGTTGTTTTCCTGTACTCTTGATTTTAGATGCAACACATGCATCAAAACTGTTGTCAACGTTGCTAAAATAGTGGGATCCTTCTATCGATCCAGTAGATATCTCACTGCTTACTCATTTCTCTGTCTTTATAAGAGCCCATAATGTCCAAAGATGGAGTACTGTCGAAACATCTGTTTTAAACTGACTACAACATTGTTGTACACGCTCTTTATGAGCTATCCCCTTTAGTAATCCGATTTCCCAAATTTTCTTTACTAACGTTTTCTACTAATTTCCGATTGACTGCTATTCTCTCATTAATCCTAATTTCGCGTGACGCATTGGATTAATAAGGGGTGATTCTTTGTAAAAAATAAGAGAAGGAAGAGTATTTATAAGATCGGATTTTCCGATGTCCGGATCTGATTTATAGAGAATTTATTAGACTCCGTGACCGGTGTAAAGTAAATATTAACCTAAATAATATATTATTCTTTATCTATGAGAGAAAACTATTTTTAAAATCAGATTTTTATCGATGTTAGATATTTATGGCATTAATTTTTATACAAATCATATCTAAGAATACTACGAGATATATAAATTACATGTGCGTGATATTTGAAAAAGATAGACCCAAGCGTTTCGGAACTCATGATGAAGCAACACACAACCACTCACAGAGTGACTTTTATATAAGAGTCGAGATAATTATCTATCTTTACGCCTATAAATTCGGTTTTCTGTAGTGTGTATATATATTCAGATTTAAAAAAAAATCGTTTCTGTTTATTCAAACAGGGAAATACAATATCTTTTGTATGGGGTGTGGAAATGCATTCATTAACAAAAGATTTAGCTAATTTGCATATTATTTCAAACAATATTTTTAATTGACTACATCCTGTCGAATTACATTTACATTTGAGGTGACTTTAATGCCCATAATGTGGAATCGATGACTCCTTCAAATAAACCGATGACGCGGAGAGGTTTTGTCATGATTTTACCACTGCCTATGACCTCACTCAGATTGTTCACGAACCCACCCATGTGCCCGATACTACCGGTCAGAATGCACGCCTTCTAGACCTTTTCCTCACAACTTCCCCTGAGCTATGTTCATGTTCCGTTAATTCTCCTCTGTTATCCTCTGACCACCCCGTTGTAGCAGTTAAGATAAAAATGAAATGTAATACGTCTTCAGACGCACATTTCCACCGTACTATATATCGATACTCTATGGCTGACTGGGATAACTTTCGTACATTCATATCTGACCTGCCTCTGCATTCCATGTTTAAAAGGGATGCCCTCTATAGTATCAGACTTGACCGAATAGTTAATTGTAGGCATAGACCAATTCAGACCATCCAAAAACTTCCAACAAAAACCTAACATCCAGTCATGGTTCTCACCAGAATGTTCTGCTGCCATCGGGCACAGAAATTACTTTTTCCATAGCTACCAACCTAATAGGTATATTGAGACTAAAGCTGCTTTCAGGACTGCCAGCAGCCACCATAAAAGAGTAATGAAAATGCAAGAGCGCTACATGTTCAGTCCGTTTAATCGGCTTGGTTCCAACCAGTTTTGGCAAATAGCAAACAGGGTCCTGAACAAAAGCGTGCGTTCTATCCCAACCATCATCATTGGACCTGAGGTAATTTCGTCAGCATCAGACCAAACTATTTGCAAATAACTTTGCAGCCAATTCTACCCTACGCAAGGACAGCCATCAACTCCCCATATCTCCTCCTGTAACAGACAACGCGCTATGCAATATACACATATCTGTGCGTCAGGTCGCTAATCTAATCAATAACCTTGCTTCCAGTTAAGCAACTGGCGCTGACGCCACTCCAGTTATAGTGCTGAAAAAAAACTCCAACCAGAACTTGCCCCTATACTTACAATACTGTTTTTACGTTGCCTTTAATAGAAGTGCTTCCAACACCCTAGAAACCTCATCAACATGCCCTATATTTAAGAATTCAGGCGATAAGTCATCTCCCTCTCAGTACAGAACAATAAGTCTCCTGCGTGCCATGATTAAGTTGTTGGAATCCATATTAAATAAAGAAGTAGTAAACTACCTTAGCAGAAAGACCTTCTCAATGACATGCAATATGGTTTCCTCTCTGCAAGATATACAGCAGATCTACTAACTGCTATATCTTATAGGATTAGGGAATCTCTTGACAAAGGCTTCCTTTCTAGGGCAATTCCTCTTGACATATAGAAGGCCTTCGATAAGGTATGACACAAAGGCCTACTTCACAAGATTTTCAGCTACGGTATCACTGGAAATGATTTCTCAATCATTAAATAATTTCTCTCCGATAGGGTCATAAGAGTAGTGGTTGATGGGCAGAAATCAGAGGCCCACAGAATTAATGCTGGAGTCCCTCAGGGGTCCATCCTGGGCCCAACTCTCTTCCTGATAAATATCAATGCCCTCCCAAAACACACACTCAAATCATTCGTTGACATCTATGTTGATGACACGACTATCTATGGCAACACATCAAAGGCCGTAAATGACAAGGTTCTCTCTAATTAGCTCTCTTCTGATTTTCAGCGCGTGCTACACTGGGCCAAGAGGTAGCTGGTCACTTTTAATGAATCCATAACCAAGCTTCTACCAAGGCGCTGATCCCCATCTGGCATCAATTGAAATGAATGGCTCTCGTCTTGGGGAGGCTCCATGTTTTGACAAACTTTTGGGTTCGACCTTTACTCCTAATCTGAAACAGAACACGTACATCAGGTCTGTTGCCAAGAACGCTGGTAAAATGTTGGGATCCTTCTACCGCTCCAGAAGATATCTCACTACTGAAGCCATTCTCCATCTCTATAAAATCCAAGTACGTCCAAAGATGGAGTACTGCTGCGACATCTGGGCGGGAGCTGCTTAATACAGCCTATCCTGCCTTTACAGAGTACGAAATAAACTTCGTAGCGTAGTGGGGGATGTCCTTTTCTCTTTCCTGCAACCTCTCTCCCACAGAAGAGACGTTGCGAGCCTGTCTTTCTTTCGTTATTTCCATGACAAGTGCTCGTCTGCGCTACAATCTATCGTCCCCTTCGCCTATCTTTTACGAGAAACACCCGTCTGTCTGAAACTACTGTCAATAATTTTTCCCACTCGTTTTCTGTGCCTAACGAAGATTCCATGAGCAGAGCTTCTTTCTAAGAAGTGCAAGACTGTGCAACTCCCTTCCATTTACCTGTTTCCCAGCTGACTACAACTTGGACGTCTTCAAGTCCAACACAAACAAATTCCTTACAAACCGCCCCCTTAAGTAGAGACACCCTATCAAGTCTCCAATACTAATGATTACTACAATACTATCGCATTGATTACTGTGCACGCAATCACCCTTATCCCTTAGTGGCCTCCGGGCCTTGATAAGTTGTGACCTCCACGTAAAAAAAAAATAATTCCCTATTAGTTTTTTCGGTTTTCTCATGGGATGATCACCTAGAGTTAAATATTATGTGCAATTATATTCATGCAAATATTCTACATGCTTTATACTTGCGTAAAATCTTTACAGTAAACAAAAAAATGTTTCCATATATATTTATGTATACGTATATATTTTTGTTTAATCTATTATTCTATCAATATATAGATCTATAAAAGTGTACAGTTCTCTACGCAATAACTCAGACTCCAAACTTGATATACAGGGTACTGAGATTTGGGAAAATCTACGTGATTTGTTTTCGGTTAGAAATGTGGATGCTAAGGGGTCAAAGTGCAACATTTTTACCTTTGAGAACTCTACCAAACTCCTCCGACAATTTTGGATCGAAACACTTGACATTTACGATATAGATCACTTCGAAAAGGATCCTGTTAATAACTTGATTTTAGCCCAAAACAATAAATGTTAAGGGGTCATAATAGGGGCCAAATTTAAAAATAAATTACCTCTTCGTTGTCTACCAAATTACTCAGAATATTTCTAGTCTCAACATTTGAAATTTTACATAAAGGTATCCAGAGATAGGGTAAGCTTTTTCGTCGGTGTGGTTCGAAAATTTTTAGTTAAGTTATCCTCTCCTGTTCATTGTCTAGCCTAACTTAAATTATGTCACGTCCGGTTTGGCGGTCGTCGTAACAGCATAGCCGTCAGGTTTTTCCCCCATGCTATTCCTCCTTTGCGGTACGGGTTCGAGCCTGCCTTCCTACTACCACCTTTTTTCTGCTCAACATGCACATCCAAAAACCCGGGCAACGTCAAGCTGTAATGTCAATATATATATATATATATATATATATATATATATATATATATATATATATATATATATATATATATACACACACACACGTATATATATCCACACATATATACATATACACACATAATATATATATATATATATATATATATATATATATATATATAATACACAATGTTGGCTGGTTAGTATATTCATAACTTTAGAATTAAATAATGCATAGGTATTTCGTTATTTCTGGCGTATAGTGTTCTTATTGTAAGACTAAAATGCTTTTTCCTGCATTTTCTTTCTGTATAATTCATTTTTTTTTAATTTACTTCATTTATTTTGTATTCATGTCAATCTTTTTTTTATTATTTCCAACATATTAAATAATGATACAATATTGAGATTTAATATGAAAAATATATCATCAAATTTCCTCGCTTTTATAAGTCTATATATATTTATTGCTGAATGTGTCATCACAAAACACAATTACCAAAATGCAGTTCGCTTTTGTGTAGACTTGTATACTAAAAATAGAATAAATGTGTTTTGATTCGGAAGTTGGGTATTATTCCTGGTCTGAATTTTAAAAAAATCATATCAGGACTACATTTTGGTGGTGAGGTTTTATTGTATATAATTTTCTAAACACAAGAGATGGTGCAATCTTCGCAAAGAGTTGTTAAACCCATTTGAGTTCCTTGAATTTGTAGATTTGAGAATGTCTTTAATATACAACTTAATTTATATGAAGCTGTGTATATATGTTTATATATATATATGTGTGTGTGTGTGGGTGGGTAGGTGTGTGTGTGCGTGCATGTGTATGCGGGTGTATGCGTGTATGCGTGTGTGTGCGTAACAGTAGTTTGATAAAAAAACAATTTTATTTTGAAGGTTTTTAATGCTTCGCTCAAAAGCATAATTACAAACATAGAGAACCTGGTGCAGTTTACCCTAAATATCTTGACCGTAAAAAAGGAAGACACACTTTAGCCGTTAGACAAACACAATCTGGTTCAAGAGGAACTAATAATTGATTCATTACTTTCCAGATGCCAAAGCAATAATTCGCGATTAATTGCGAAATATATGTAGTGTTTTGTTGGACAGAGCATTTTGATGAGAATGCAGCTGTGTGATAACACAACTGATAAAAATCAGATGTTATACGTACAGCTCCGAACAAATCATTGGATAAACTAAATAGAAATAGTAAATAGTCATGTACAAGACAGTAAGGTTTATTACTAGGGAAAATGAAGATCTTGTTTAGAAATAAGTTGCAAGTTTTCAAAGGAATTAAATTTACCATACAAATAATAAGATATCTAATTGTTTCACAGACGATTGTGACTTACAGCTTATCTTATATAGACGATACCATAATATGTATCTGTGTTTCCCGTTATAACAGAGTAGGAAGCGAATCGATTGGAAACATTCAGGTGCGTATCTGGATTTGATATATAGTATGCATAGCCTAGTAAACAAAATAAGCAAAATAATATTTCAACAGCCAATATGAAACCGTCACTCATTCATCTGATAGAATATGCTAATAAGGAAAAAGTGTGTTCGCCAATAAAAATGTATGGATATGTTTTGTGACGTATGTAGGTTCGAAATCTTTTGATGAACGAAAATAAACATAAAACTATTTCATCAGAAGGTAAAATAATAGTCTGAGTTTTACCGTGTTTGTTGATAAATATATTTCCTTTTTTTTAAAGTAAGTAATGTATATTAATAAAACAAAATCCATCTTTTATATGTATGTATATAAATAAATAGAACTCGAGATTTATGCAGGAAAAGTCAATTATAGACACTTCTGAGGGATTATAATTCATGCATGAATATTTTTAGCATATCACAAAGTGTATTCTCTGATGGCGACTCATTGACACACAATATGTAAATTCTTACGCTGTAAATATACCTAGATGTACCGCAATGAACACCCCCTCCAATAGTACGCTGTATTTGCAGCAGGAACTTCAAAAATGTTACTATGTCTTGTTTGGTTTGAGTACACATAGTGTTTTAAAGTATTTGCGTGTATGAATAATGTTGCTTGATCTCGCCGGGTCACAGAAATAAGCTAAAATATACAGAAATATACGATTTACACTGTTTTGAATTAGTTTTGTAAGCGATTTTCAATATGAGAATAAGTTGTGTGTTTACTCATATGTGATATGCTTTCAAATTAACATCTCCTATTTCATCACGCGCAAATTAGCCAGAGGAAGTTGTGAGTTCCATTGGCATGATAAGTAAAATTTGGTATTTATACAATTAATGGCTCATGGCTTTGTTATAAATATTTAAGGTGCGAGGTGATCATTAAACTTTGAATGAAGAAGAGATGCGTCATTGAATTCCTGACGGATGTATATTTTAAATACTGGCGAATATGTAGAAACATCTGGAATAGAAAAATTCGGTCCTTTAAATGTTACAACTCATGTCTTAATAGTTTTAAACTTTTATAGAATTGGAACAGAGGAGACTTTACTTTAGCAACGATCAACATAGGACTAAGTGTGTTCCAAGTGCTCATACATACACATCATTCATCGCTGGCATGAGTTAAAATATAGGGGACATATATTTGTGATTGCGCTCGTGTGTGTTATATACATATATACACTGCGTATCAAATTATTAACGAGTTTACATGATGACATCGAATTTTACACTTTTTCTAATAAGGCCGATGATGAAGATTCTCATACTGGATTACTCTCTTTTTACTTTTAGGTCAAATTTGACTGGAGACAGACTTCTCTTTGGGCAACTGCACTGCCCGTAAAAAAAAACAATTTTCATTACTTCAGCTGTTTTGAAAGCTTTCTAATCGGATTGTATGCATCGTCACGCTAGACTTATTTTGGAAAGCATTCCCTCTAAAGAACTATTTTTAATTTAGGATGAACTTACATATTATGCGCAGTTTGTTTTTATAAACAGATTTACATATCATACATTTTTTCCCTTTTTTTATTTGGCAATTTATAACTACGATAAATTGCGGTTTCACTTATGCCTAAACTAGCAAATTCTAGCATTGCTACAAATATAATTTGCTGATTTTTTTATGCCCTCTGATGAGAAGAATAACGAGAATGGCATTGTTAAAAACACCGGGAAATTACAACTTTGTAAATTGTTTTTAAAGTACTCAGTCGAACAATAAATGTTGATTGGAAAGTTCACCTTACAGTTGTAATTTTCTTTCTCTTATAATAAGCTCCACACTCTATTGCGTATGGAGCTTTTTTTAATTCGGGTGGGATAAAATTGTCTCTATACAAATGGTATTATTTATATTAGTTTGAAGTTGATTTCCATTCCATTCACAATATCCATTGCGTATATCAGGTAAACCCTACATCCCTTTGTTTTCATTAATATATATATATATATATATATATATATATATATATATATATATATATATATATATATATACTTAATTTACTCACATAAAATTAATATACGAAGGTATAGATTTATGCGTACTCAATACGTAGGCAGAGCTAGTTAGTAATTTATAAAATATATATGGCGATTAAGTTACACTGAATATTCCGTGTTTCCTCCACTCTAGGACTCTTCAGGCTTACGCGCATAAGCCTGAAGAGTCCTAGAGTGGATGAAACGCGGAATATTCAGTGTAGCCTAATCGCCATATATTAAATTAACATATATATATATATATATATATATATATATATATATATATATATATATATATATATATATACATGCATATGTTATATGGATCCGTTTGCCAGATATACATTCAATAAAACCCGCGAGAGTATTTAAAATTTTTCAATGAAAGACACAGCAGGTGTATAGTGCGTTTTTTATACAAAAATTATTGAATACATATGTGCATACATGTTTTGGTCTAACGTGTCCTAAGTAATTAAAAACACGTCATTTTTTATATCTAATTTCTTCGGGCATTAAAGAGTTACTAATGTCACACTCACGATTCCACCGCTATTAAAATAATATGAATAGGCGTGTTTATTTTATCATGCAGACGTGTATCATCTATACTTATATACATTTTACAATTTTGTGTATTGGTATTCATATTCATAACATTTTTTCCATTTATTTAAAAAATAAAGTTTTCCTAAATTTGGGTCGGTGAATTGCATTAATAAGCAAAGGATCTAGGAGATTTGCATATTATTTTTAACAAACATTTTACTCAATTCCCTTTAAGTTTTTTTTTCTGTTTTTTTAGTGGATGACCATCTTTTGTTTACGGGTAATTATATTTATGCAGGTATTCTACACGAGTTATACTTGCGTCAAATTTGCGTTAAAATGTTATAGTGAAGAACCCCCCCTTTTTTGATACAGTTATGTAAGCGTATATGTATTTGTTTAAAATGCCTCCCAAAATCCTCTGTCAATTTTTTAGTTGATAGACGTGTATCTTAATGTATCGGTTATACGAACACAGGCAAAACTATATTTTGAATTAAGCCGGGGAAATCGGTGCAAATGTAGTAACACAAAAACATGGGATTTGTAAGGTGAAGGTCTAACGACTGTATTATGAATATGCATGAGAACGTAACAACTATTAATTACGGTGTAACCTGTTGGCATTGCGGCAAACACATCTTCATTGCTAAGGCAGTGCATTCAAAGGAAAAAGTAAATCGAAGCGAAACGTCTTGGTTTAGATCCTCGGTAGTTACGCACAAGTTATTTTACAAATTTTACATACATTAATATATATCGAGTGCAATATATTAACAATAATAAATACGAAAACTGCATTAATAAAAATCTCATATTTATGCATATATGACGACTGAGCAATGACGGTTTGCATGTTTGTATTGAAATAAATCAGGAATCAAATAAATAATCATGTGGAAACAAGAAATAAACGATTAAATAAAACAACGGGTATATATGAATAAATACATCTCGTACGCTATGATTTCCTGCCGGCTCGAATCGCATTTTTCTCCTCTTTCCTACACCCCTCCCACCACTAATCCTTTTTTTTCTCGGACTTCCCTTTCAAAACCTTTATTCATCAAATATACATCCCCTTTTTCTTTCAAAGTATAATTCACACGCAGATATATCTACATATACATAACGAATTGAACTTTGAGTATATTTAAAAGAAGTTTCTTTCTTTGGTCTGACGAGGGGATCTCTTGGTATAGACTTTGTACATAAATGTGTATGCACATAAGTGACTAATAATATTTGTATAATAAACAGACAATATATATACATATATATATATATGTGTGTGTGTGTGTGTGTGTGTGTGGGTGTGTGTGTGTATTTTTGATATTGTGTTTTAAATACAGACACTTTTAAGTGCACCCATGTGTGTATGTATCTATCTATATTATATATATATATATACATATATATACATATATATATATATATGTATATATATATATATATCTGTGTTTATCCACTAAGATATTTTTTGAAATATTTAGAATCTCCAGCAACATTCTCACGGACTACGATACGCAAGGATATTTTATATTTACACTTTCTCGGATACACCTGATCTTTTTACTTAAAATTCATTGCACACACTCTTACGTGAAACCATTTTTTTTTCTTTTTACCCCAGTCCATCTGTTTCATTATTCTTCATTCCACTTCTACGCTAGTGTCAGATCTTTCATACTTATTGTTTACATACTTTACAGGCAACTTTCTTTTTATATATTTTGATAAATTTCCCATCTTAAGAGAAGGAAAGTGTTTGATCGAAAGTCCGTGGATTAAGGACTTTTACTTCTATTTGTGTTTTCTTAATGAAAAAATAACATGTGTTTAACTCTTGCTAATGTGTTTCATAACATATTTTATTACATCTCTGTACTAATATATATATATATATATATATATATATATATATATATATATATATATATATATAATCGCCTTTTCCGCATTTGATTACATACACACATATACACACATTTACATAGACATATATATATATATATATATATATATATATATGCGTGTCTATATAGGTCATCAAATTGGGAAAGCGATTTGGCAGATGTAAGTCACCTTAAAATACTCTTGTACACAGGGTCATATATATATATATATATATATATGTATATATATATACATATATATATATCATTAGGGTCAAATCTACACAGCACACAATAGCAATGCACTACACCCTCCCAGTCCACAGCATAGACAATATGCAGTGCGTGCTTATAGCCTCCAACTTTCAGACACAGAGAAAAAGAAGGCAACATGAAAAGACACTCATTCTGAAACTTAACACCCACATCTCCGGTCTAAATAACGATTTGAGACCGCTAAATCAGTACTCTTTTCATAAAAAATAGAAACCTACTAAAGTCATTTCCCAACAGGGCACGGGGCAGAGTGAGTATGCACGGTGGAAGAACGGCCAAGCATCCCCCACTAGAAGTTAGTTTTTGTTTACGTACGGTCTTCTACTTCATTTTATTTTATTTTTTCAGATTGCACACATTTAAACTTCCGACATATATTTAAGTTCATTTTCTTAGCACGCCCAATTGCGCACACAAATGCACAGATGTAGAAACGGTCTCCAGTCCCCCTTACAACCGTATATACTATAGTATCCCTCTATCAAGATATACATGATTAGGTTTATTACTATTATTATTATTATTATTATTATTATTATTATTATTATTATTATTATTATTATTATCACCAAAAATAGTTATTAATACCATTATTATTATCATTATTTGTAGTACTGTTGTTATTATCATTACCACTACCATTACTATGATTTTACCATTATTATCATCACTATTATTATTCTTATCCTTCTTCCTATTATAGCTATTTTTGTTGTTGTTGTTGTTATTATTATTATTATTATCATTATTATTATTATCGTGATTATGATTATTATTATTATCACTATTATTATTGTCATTATCACTAATATATGTGGATATGTGTGTACGTGTATGTGTGCATATATGGGTGGATAGGTATATTTATGTGTATATATGTGTATATGTATATATATGTATATGCATATATATACCTATATTATTATTATTATTATTATTATTATTATTATTAATATTACTACTACTATTTCTGCTATTGTTGTTGTCATTTTTACTATCATTCAACTCGTCTTTTAAGCATTGCAATACATTTTCAGTTTCATTTCCAACATTAAACGTTATTAACCTCTGATTTCTCTAACCGGCATATCGAGCTTCCAATTTTTGTGATGGCTTCTAATTTGGAAACAATGCTTACACTCTGGACCAAGCACTTACTGTATGTATGTATGTATGTATGTATGTATGTATGTAATTATGTATGTATGTATGTAGTTATGTATGTATGTATGTATGTATGTATGTATGCATGTATGTATGTGTGAGTATATATGTGCATATAGGAGTATGAATGAATGTGAGAGAAGAAAGAAAAAGAACGATCCGAATACTTTAATAAATTTTTATATGTTTGAACAAGAATAGAATAAGTTAAGTAAATGATCAAAAGAATATCCTCCGTTTCTTTAGTTATTTTACTTCATTTTATTTATTTTTCCAACATTAAATGTTTGTATATATTAATTAACGAAATCTACATGAGCGTTTCAAAAAAATAAATACACGTGTGTGTGTGTTTTTGTGGGGGTGTCGGTGGGTGGGTGCGTACGTGCAGACAATCCGGCCACCCAGACCGACAATAAATACATAAGTCCAAGCTTTTGGGAGAGACATTCTAATTCGCACCCACTTTACTTATCATCTACATCTACTCATCAATCTCCAGCTGTATATGTGAACACGTCCGTAAACGTGAGTGTGCGTATCCTGTGTATGTATATGTACGTGAAGAAGCATTTGTGGTAATGCGCGAGTGTATATACGTGTATGTTCACATATACGAGTGTGTTCGTGTGGGGGCGTGGAAGGAATTGGTTTTGAATAGAGGCCACACAAGTTGCTGACCATTCCATGTGGAAAATGCTGGAAGGGTAATATTCAGATAGATCTTTACCTTAATAGCTATACCCATGACCCTTCACCCCCGCTGCTAACTCTGCCCGCTCACTCATGTTTTCTATCATTCACACTGAGGAAGACTGATAGGATCGGTCGAAAATTATGTGCTTTTGAAGGAAACATGCTTGTTTTGTTTTCAAAAGACTTTTTTTGTGTTCCTACACGTCAACACACAGGAAATAAATACAGAAAAATATGTAAACATTTACATATTTTTCATATTGATTTTTTATTCATACATATTTAAATATATACATATATATAATATATATATATATATATATATATATATATATATATATATATACCCACATATACACACGTTTAACTTTAACATATCTATCAGTTCGATATCTATGGCGCTAAAAAAAGGGCTAGACTGCTACATGTTCTGATTTCAATTTTATTTGATTGCAATTAAGTCACATTTGTATAAATCATAGAAATTATTATTACAAACTATGTACATTATGTAATGAATAGTGTAATCCGCTGTAAATATGAATGCGAAATTTGCATAAAAAATGTATCGTATTTAAGCGGGTTTATGACAGTGCAATGTCGGTGTGTACCACTACATATGATGGACAAGATGCTTATCAAGAGAGAATCGGCTGAATAATGGTACATACATTTTCAGTAATGGAAATACATATTTTACTGTATTTTGCAACCGCGCAACAACTTGTTATCTGCGAGTATTAATAAAAGCGGTTTTTATTCAGTTTATTTACCATGCTTTTCTAACGACTCTTTGCTTTGATGTTTATACCATTACGTTCTAAATAGCATAGATGATTTTTTTCTTTTCTTTCACGCATTTAAAGCCATATATTTCTACTACCATCTGATCTTCCCCTCTCGTTTTAGTTTTGCATTATGATATACCGAGGTCTTTTTTGCTTAGCTCTTTCTTTTCTTAGCTTTTTGTTATTTGAATATTTATTATAGCATCAAACTATTTTTGTACAAATATGTTGTCAGTAAATCGATAGATCGATTACTATTGAAATTCATGTTATACATATTTAGCAACTTTGTTTTTCGTGTGAACGCATTTTAAGTTAAAATATTATATTTTTTAATACATCAGAGGGTATATATATATATATATATATATATATATATATATATATGCATGCTATACTGGTGTGAGAGTAGGTCGAGCATATCAGAATACTGGGTAGTGTCGTGTGTCCGACATTAAAATGTGCCTGGCAGGTTGTATTGTAGATGCTGCAGATTCTGATATATATATACATATATATAAATATATATATATATATATATATATATATATATATATATATATATATATATAGTAATTTATAAAATGTATATGTCGATTAAGCTACACTTAATATTCGGCGTTTCATCCACTATAGGATTCGTAAGTTTTATGCGAGAATTCTGTGGTTGTTTCTCGTTTTTATATATATTGAGGATTTTAGTTAGCCAATCAGCTTTCTAGTATCCACCGCGCCCCTTCCTATCAGCCAATGGGCATGCATTTTATGGAACAAAGGATCTGTTTTAGAACTAGGTTAGTGGTTTAAGGCAGACGATTTCCCTCATTTCTGCTTTTTTTTTTCTTTTTTTTCGCAAAAGCCTGACGAATCCTATATTGGATGAAACGCCGAATATTCAGTGTAGCTTAATCGCCATATACATTTTATGAATTACTAAATAGCTCTACCAACGTATTGAGCACTTTTTAAATAAATACTTAAAGTTTACGCATAAATCCATACTTTCGTATATTAATTTTATGTGAGTAAATGAAGTAGTTTATATATATATATATATATATATATATATATATATATATATATATATATATATATATATATATACACTACTTCATTTACTCACATAAAATTAATATATATATATATATATATATATATATATATATATATATAGGAATGAATACTTAAATTTTAATTATATTTTGCTTTAGTCATTAGATAAATTGGTTCATACATTATTATATTGTATTTTCTATTATTTAATTTTAGTATAGTATGTAAAGTAACGGCGTGCAGCCTGCATTTTGTCGACGATTACTTCGCAAAATAATTGTCTTTCATTTATTTTGCTTATGTCTAAGGGGTTATACAATTTTATGCGTGTATTTATTAAAATATCTAAACTATTTTGACATATTTAATTAGGACGCAACTGTAAATATATTTATTTTCTTTAGTTTGACATTTTCTTTTACTTGGGAGCAGGTAACATTATTTTCTGTTACAGGGATATAATTATATAACGTATATCTACAATTATTATCTATCAGCGTTTTAAAATAAATAAAATAATGAAGTGAACACTACTTTATAATATAACGATGAGTGATTAAAGCTAATTTTTTATATAACTCTGTGCATAATATAAAGTAGCAAGACACGCCCGATATTAATAAATTGTGCAGTAAAACATATAACTAAATGGCCAAATTCTGCGACCCTGATGAACGTAAAATACAACATAGCATGAATGTTAAACGTCGGACAGACGCCTGACGAAGGGAATGTATCTAAAAATATGGTATCACAGATACACCACTTAACTTCCTGTCGCAAATGAGAAAATGCAACCATTATATCTTTAGTTTTACCATTATAGCTTAAGATTCTTCAGTGTAAATATACTCGTCACATATTAGCATTGTTCTGTTTTTTAGAAACTAACTTGCATTTCTTATATATATGTAACTATTATTTTAATTATTACAAATTTATACCTTCATACGAAAGGGCTTCATGGTCTCGCAATCATCAGTGCAGTAAAGTTATAATTGCTTCTAGTTGAAAGATTCGAACTCATTTACAAGATCACTCTTGACTATTGGGCAGGGCGTCAAGCCTTTTTAAGAATCAATAACTGCGAGAATTAAAGAAAATTATACACCTTTAAATAGTATATGCAACCTTACAGTAAAAAGCGGGGAGTGATTTCAGCCAGAGAAGTTCTAAAACGTGCATCTCGTTAGTAGGTCGCCTTTTTTATTTTTTTAAGCAGAACTCAATTTGAAGAAATTTGAACTTGATCATAGTTAAATATATTATAAATTAGTTTATTCTTACACACATTAGTTTATCATGATTTCGCAAGCAATAGAGCAGAAAGTAATAGTTGCTGTTGTTTGAGGTATTCGAAAACAATTACAAAATCACGTTCGACTAAATTGGTCAAGACGTTACCACTGGCCAGCATGAACAGATACAAATATTAAAACAAAATTTAACACGTATACACACCAGATGTTAGCGTAACAGAAAATAAATCACACGTTTCTGACGATTTGAATTGGTCAATGTTGGATATGTGTAGTGAATTTTTACGGGTTCTATTTTCATACATTATTAAAAAAAGTGTTTTTTTTTAATAATAAGTATTTATACGTATTAAATAACCACATTTACCAGTGTTTCGTTCTATCGGAATCTTCAAACTTGAAATTTATATTTACTGTTGGTCGAAGAATTCAAACCTAATTAAAAATTTATTTCATTCGAAAAGACGTTATCATTGGTCTATCAGAAATTAACAATATAGTTAAAGACAATTAACACTAAAGGAACAGGCAGTAAACACCTATGAACGACACATGAGAACGTAAGTATAAACCAGCCAGAAAGTGTTCTGACGTGTGGTCGTCGTAAATATTTATATCGCTATTTTCTCGCCCTTTTCTCATAATATATCAATTTATAATCTAAAGGGTCTAGTAAGTATCAATAATTATTTGATACATACAGATATACTTATATATATGTGTGTATATATATATATATATATATATATATATATATATATATATATATATATATAAATAATTTATATATATAATTATTTTAATGTTTCTACCTTCAGACAAATGTTATCCATTCTTTTCCAAGCATGACTGCGGAAACACGTGATTTAAACTGATAAAGAAAGTCCCATTTGATATTATTGTCTTGTATGTTAAATTCTGCCAGCACTATATATTTATGTGCGATTTATTGATTTTCACGTCACTATTAAAAGTGTTAAACGTAAAATAGTGTTAGTAAATGAAAGAAAATAAAGCAAATCTATCGCATTCAATGAAGTAGACTTTATGATTTGGCGTCAAAGGATCGTGTTTGTCTTAATAAACATTTTACACGTCTGTCGCCGAACGAGTTGTAGAAAATTATTACCTTTAAAATCCACCTCCATCTATGAAGTACTGATTTCCGATAAAAATCATTGCAAGCCCAGTTGTTTATAAGACTTCGCAGCGTTTGTTTAGAAAAATCGATAAAGTAAAAATCTGACTTATCACTGGAAAATTGTGCCAACGAATAACAAGAGCTGAAGGTGTGGGTGAAGATGCGGAATCGTTCACACGTTTTTTTTAACCTTTTTTAACGTCTTATTTCATATTTCCCCTTTTCAGATTCGTATATTTATTATTTATTCTTCTCGCTTTATTCCTGCATCAAGAAATTGTATGAATAAACATTTTCTCTATAAGTACAAGTGCACTTATATACGTAGTAAAACATAGGGATACTTAGAGCGTGTCTATGACGACTAAAACTTTAGTATGAGATGATACATTAATAAAATCGAAAAACAGTTGTTTTTTCTATCTAGTGAATATCTAAACATATATATTTGAAACTAGCTTTACTTTCATGAATATGTTATTGTGAAAAAGAATTTTTAAAGGTCCGCAAATGTGTTTCAATATATTGTTATACCTAAATGTAAAACAAAGATGTTTTTAGGATATAAATAAAATGAAACAAATGAACAAAGATTACTATTTTATGTTTTACGTATAAAATAATTATTCGGTTAGAATCTTTCGCTGTTGCTAGTGTTTGCAGAGGAAAAGGACATATTTCGTAGTGGATGCCTGTCTGACAGTATAATATTATGAATAACGCAATGTTTACCTATTTTATTTTGTAGTATGATTAATAATTCGACAGAGAATCATTCACTGATAGTATAATTTTTACCTGAAGAAATCATAAGAAACATTAAATTCCGTCTAAAAAATAATTATGAAAGAAAATGTATAATTAGCGTATTTAATATTATCATATAGAGTATATATATATATATATATATATATATATATATATATATATATATATATATATATATATATATATATATATATACTATCGGGGTTAGCCGGCGTTGCTCGGATGTTTAGAGGTGGGTCGGTGCTCTGGCGGTGGGGGTAATCAAAGCATAAGAATAAGCGAAGTAAATATTTAAAAAAATAAATGTGAAAACTTTTAAAAATCGCAAAAGAAGCACAAAAAACTAACGTATGCCAAACGAACAATATTAAATGTAAAAATCGGAAACAAAACGCGAATATGATGGAAAAAGAAACAGAAAACGAACGTTAAAATTTCTGAAAAAATCTGAGAAATAAAACAAAAAAAAAACCCTGTTTCAAAATAAAAATTAAAAAAATCGAAAAAAAAAGACACCTCACGCCACGATTCGAACCCAAAAGCTTTAGATACTGAGGCCGCGCTCTAAGCAGCTGATCTAAGATGTAGTACTATCGCTCCCCGGGAGGGTTACTACTTGGTTGATGAAAGTCTTGGGAATGCAACCAGCTCCACGGGGAATGAACGATATCCAACGATATCTAAACGATAGGCACATGCTGGAAACACAACGGTAACGGCTCGATCCGTTGTCGGTTATAACTGTTTGGTACGGGTCGCATTATGTGTGGTCATTGCAGGCATCTTCCCATCGTCGATTGTTGCATGTTCATTGCAGCTTTCTGTCGTCGGCATTAATGGTATGCTGAAATCGAACACTTGTATTAAAACAGAGACAAAATACATTTTTATAAAAATATATATAATTTATTAAACAGTTAACAAGTTAGGAAACATGTTTAGTCGACCAATCGCGTACAGCATTGTAGAGAATGAGAGAACGATGCGTCTCACGCAATGATTTGTTTTTACTTTTATTATGTACAGAATTATAAACATATGTCAACCTGGCTTACGTCATCACAGTACATTTTCAAAATCACAAACACCTGTTTTACACAATTGCACCGCAGTTAGGCACAAGGTTCATTAATGTAGAAGCAGTTAGCTACCTTAAAAGGGGCTACGTCATTGTGCCACAAAGATGACGTCGACGAAATTGGATCGTTTTTTTTTTAATTTAAACTAAATCATGTTCCGAGGTCATTTGCGCATGCGTAGAAACGAACTTGTCCTGAGAGGACAGTTTGTGTTGACCCCTCCCTGTAGAAAACTGATGATTTTAGGGTGAAAAATTCATGTTTTAGGCCAATATTTCTATTTTTGTCGGGCGAACGTTGGAAGTTTAAAATGAGACCAATCTAGTCAACATCCGTGAGCCGGTTGGAATGTTTTTGCCAGACATACAAGCACAGAGACATACACACAAACAAACATACACACACATTTTCGCTTTCATATATAATGATAGAGGATAGGTTATAGAAAAGAAAGGGTTGTAAAGAGATAGCTTCGAATTTGGGGGTATCAAAACTAATGCAAAATATGATGAAAGTAAATATAAAATAGATAAACCCCATAATTTATTACACCATACCTGTTCACACTGAAATACTTCTCACAATATTCTGTGGATATATATTCAAAAACTTTGTTAAACTTTGTGACATATTTCCATTCTATGGAGGTCAGCAACGAACGAACATCCCATAATTTTATTATACCATATTTCTTAAAACTGAAACATAATTATCAAAGTATACTTACGCAGATTGATATGCAAAGTCTTTATTAAAGTTTGTGCCTATTTCAATTTTATGGAGGCTAGACGCGAACGCAGACCCAACTATTATATTATACCATCCCTATTTAAGTTTAAACATATTATGAAAGTATTCTTATGTGCATCTATATCAAAAACACTTGAAAACGTTTTTTTTATTTAATTTTTTTTTATTTCCATACTTTGTGGACCAGGCGCGAACGCAGTCCTCACAGTTTTAATGAACCAACGTACTGCCAGATTAAACATAGTCATTATTGTGTTTTGATACATCTTCTATCATTATATGTAATTAGTTTTTTTTTTAAATATTCAACCATATAGGAGCCTATTCGTGACCACACACACACACACACACACACACACACACACACACACACACACACATTCAGCTTTATATTATAGATATATCGTGTCTGTATGAAGTAAATAATAATAATAGTAAAAGTTATATCAGCACCTTTTAAAAATTCGGTTGATCATGTTGAGCTCAGTAACTTGAAATGTAATAAGTCAGTTTAGCTTCCTGGACAAATCAGTATGTTTCATTCATATGATAAGGTTCCGCTATCCTTCCATTTACGCTTCATATAATGCATTTTTCCATTGTATTTCTCGCAATTCACGTTAGCCGTGTGGTTTGTTCCTTACAAATGGAATCAGAGATGGATTCGTACCGGGTTCGAATCTCGCGACCAAATGTAATCGTAATTCCTGTACTGATCATATCCGCAAGGATGTGACACTGGTGTCTGTAAGCATTAAAGTAATTATATATATATATATATATATATATATATATAATTTAAAGGAGATTAGAACAATACTCTAAAGAGCTGAGTGTATTTCAATGTAACAGTGAAATTACTAGTTTAATTAAAATACAGGAAAGAGAAAGTGCTCGTTGTAAATTATCAATCACATTACTTAATATATTTATATATATATATATATATATATATATATATATATATATATATATATATATATATATATATATATACTACGAAAAGAGGAAATTATTTAGATTACATAAACAACATCTTTGCTTTCGTTACATTGATTCCATCATTTGCCTCATCTTGAACGAGACAAATGCGAATGCTTATCTTACACCCTTAATTATTTTCACACAGTCCTAAGATTTTTAGTAGGCAGAGAAATCACTTCTACTCGTCCGTTTCTAGATTTTTTGGTCTCTTAAATATCTGAAAGTTGTCTTACTTCCGTCTGCCTATCATTTACTGAACTCTATACATGTTGGAACACATTTTGTTCTGCAAATCTAACATTTTATTTAATTAAATTTTTAATACGTAGGGGCTTGATGATTTGTACCCAAACAGTTCTGGATGGCAAACTTTACTTAATTACTAAAAAAACTGCAGCCATAGATGGCGTTATTTTTTACGTCTACTTTGGATAGATAATATCAGTGTTCGATTTTCAAAGAAAATATGTTTGTCCGTAAAACTGTGTTATTTTGTATCGAACAAACGTGTTGTTTTTTAAACCTAATCTTATGCTGCCGTACATTTGCAAAGGTGCTCTCCGTCTAGTATAACAATTTCATTACGTATTTATTCAAATAAAGATTAAGCGCTCACTATGTTGGGCGAATATCGCAAAGATTAGATTCTCGCTTAAAACAGCACATAACATCAAAGATTCGCTATGGGAACTTTTCACCTTCGGATGTTTTGATTAATAGACATAGGTCTGAGATTTGCATAAACAACCATGCGTTTACCACGAATTTCAATGCTCACATGTTTACGATTCTGAGTAGCGTCCACTGACCCTGTATCTTGAAATTATAAAAACCATTTTTATTAAGTCCCTGAGACCTTCACTTTTCAAGCAAATGATTATTTCATAGGGCTTAATTAGATTTTTATCTGATTGTTCCCTTAGGCATTTCATGTTTTGTATTAATTCTTTTCTCACCACGACTTATTCATGGCAACTTATATTTAAATCACAATTTTCCTCGATTTCGAATCATCCAGACGGAACCTATTTAGCTAGCCGTTTTAAATTTTCTATTTTTAAGCATCACGCTTATTGGTCAGAATGTGATTTTGTCGCCCCATATATATATATATATATATATATATATATATATATATATATATATATATATATATATAAATATATATACTACATTTTTAAATGTTGTCTATCTTCCCGTTATTCCATTAATCATATAAAACTGGATAGTATTTGACGTACCACGGAAACGTTCGAGTAATTAATGTGTCGATTTTGCTTAATATATATGGTTCTGGGATTTTCTATTTTGTAATCAAACCTCCATTCATTTATGTTGTCTTTGTATTTTTTTTAATTTTGTGAGTAACTATCTTTCTGATGAGTAAGGGCGGAATAAATTCAGTAATCCACATAATAATTACATGAATTATTGTGCGCCTCGAAACCGATACTATCCGACATTGAACATATTAACAATTTATTAAAGAAATACACGTTAAGATAGAAAATGCAGTGTTGTTTCTTATTTTAATCTTCATAATTTATAATAATGTATTGCTAATATATTTTACGGTGTTTCTCTAATGTACAATAGTGTTTTTTAACGTTTTCAAGACGATTTCCATATTTAAATACTATTATAGTTGCTTGCATCGATTCCTTTCGTAGTATGCATATATCTACATATGACCAGATGCGTGTATGTATGAATATCGGTGCGTGTCTATATGTGGATATAAAATGTGTGTATATGCCAGGTTATTATTATTATTATCATTTTACATCAAATATGTTACCAAAGTACTTTGAAAAATTGTGGCGTTATTATTTTACCCCAGAATTAATCTTATTGCTGACGCAGAACTCCCCCGTTACAAGAGTAACACACGCTCTACAATCAGGTACTGTTTTCACATCAAGAAAAGAAGTTGCTCGGCGGCATAAGCTTCTACATTAAGTTCCAAAGCGGTTCCAACTCCTTGGAGGTCACGCTCTATTCCTCTCCCTTTATAATTATTTTTTCCACAAAATATGTTTATAGCTCGTTCCTATTCTATCATTGTTTTTAATGGCAACTGCTGTTCTGAGCTAAAAGCTATTGCCCTGCTGTTTAACATTCAAACAATCAATCGACTGAAACCAACAAAAATTGTCAAAAAATATTTCCTACGTTAATATATCGACAAACACCAATAAAAACCATCAAATGTGTTCCCTATTTTAATATTTTTCTAAATGTAACATAAATTACCATGATTCTTTTTTATTTACGCTTCGGTCCACTGGTATGTTATCACGCTAACAAAAAAAGTGGCTCCTTTCAAGTCCAATGTAAATAATTAATTTTTCATTGACGCCTTGAATCATCAAATTACAATAAATTATTACCGCGGACGATCACTACGTCGCTGTTTTCTAAGTGATCAGTGATCACTCGTAAACCCTTATCGTCAAGTGCTCTTCGGTCACTGATAGATGCCCTATCACTTGAGAAAATTTGCCGCAAATCTCCTGATCTATATATTTAGACATAATGCTGAAATATATACCTAATATATTCATTATTTGCATGATAAACATATTAAACGTAGACTACTTGCCGTTTACTTTTATATAGAAACATGTCCCCCTGTTAATTATTTCCATGCTTATCTAATAGGTTTTGAATCCCCTTTTTCCTATATAGTAATCAGGTATTTGTCCTAGTGTATATCATCATGGCCAATGATTAGACCTAGTAAATTCACATGAAAGGAAGCTCCCTAGCATGCATTCAACACGCATAAACCCAAGAGCCTCTCTCGGAAATGCAATTAGACACCAAGCATTTTAATTTCAATCACGCTTTGTCTATACTTTCACGTTTCTCTGGTTTAAACGTTAGTTATTTAAGCACAATACGGTCTGGAACCTCTTTTATTTGAGGTTCTAATTGTTTTGGTTGCATTAATTACAATTGATGATTGAATTTTCTGTGAAATCGATGGTAATCCCTCAATGCATTAGGAACTCAAGAAATTATGTCTCTTGGGATACAACTCATCACTGCAATAATTCACATTAGAAATGCCTATTTTATTTGACTGTTCGCTGGTAATCATTTGCACTTCGACTTCATAAATCTTCATTTCAATTCTCTTGTGAATAAAAAGAAAACTTCTAACGTATTTTCATTAATTGCATCTTTAGTCTAATGGTTTTTTTTATATTATGTCTGTTATTTCTTGAAAACAAGGGAGGCATTCTTCTTCAAGAAAAATAACACCTTCATTAATAAATCGATAACTCTATTATAGCACAGTGTAGAAAGACTATTAAATTATTTCTAAATGGTGATTTTATTCCTAATGGATAACATAGGAAATATACATATTTTTTTGAAAATTACATGTATGTTTTCTTTATTATTATGGCATAAGAGAGTTTGCCAAAAAAAACACACACACATTAATATATCTTTACAAAAAAAGAAAAAAAATGTATTTTAAGTAGAAATATCATATGAAATGTAAATTTGTCCAATGAAGAAATCTCAACAGTCCCCCCTCTCTCTCTCTCTCTCTATATATATATATATATATATATATATATATATATGTATATATATATATATATATATATATATATATGTGCGTGTGTGTGTGTGCGTGTGTGTGTGATCGTGTATGTGTGTGTATGTATATATATTGGCACTGTTTATACTTTTTCCTCGTGAAAATTTACATTTCATACCATTTGTTTACTTCGAAATATACATGCACATATATATATATATATGCATATATATACATATATATGTATGTGAGTGTGTATCGTATACATGAATATTTAAGACGCGGATTATTATTTTATTGTAAAATTATTCGTACTAATAATATAATCACACGTGCTATGGTTTTGTTTCGATTAATGCAACATCCGATTTTCATTAGTTGTACCCATCGAACTCGGTAATTTCTCTGTCGTACTTTGGAATCCATGCGAAACTCTTAAGAAGCTTTTCCTGCTGTCGGCTATTCAATAAATGTGAATTAATTGGCAAATTCAATACACTTTCTGTAATTCGACATAGAAGTCTGAATCCGACTAGCCACACTTGTGTATGCTGGGAGCTTACATCGACTGAAATGTGATAAGAATAATCTATATAAATAAAACAGTAGGCATATGTGTCTGTAAACATCTAACCGGTAAACTCTTAACCACTCTAAATCTCAGGAAATTCATGAACCAATCGCGGGTTATAGGGAATATCGTTGCTTATATATATATATATATATATATATATATATATATATATATATATATATATATATATATATATATATATATATATATATATATATCGTATACAGACAAATGTGGATTAACAATTAGCTGGCATTTTGAGGGTTTTTTTAATACGCAGGCGCATATCCGGATCATTCCTTCAATTTTTCATCAGGCTGGAACGCTCGTTTTTTTTTTTTCAATTCAGCTGATGCCACCAACTCATTTTTATGTTTTTGTATTAAAAATAAAAACAACAAAAACACAAAGCAAAAAAGAAACGAAATCCTACGTACATTTTACTGAAGGTGTGCAATATGTAAATATGAAAACAAACTAATACATCTGTTTTACGATTTCATATTTACTTAATTTTACCCATTTTTAAAGACAGGTGGGGGGATGACACACGGAATACGGATTGTGGTAAATAATAAAGCTATATGTAGGAAGCGTTTCTTAATGTACGGAGAGAAAGGTATTATTTAAACTATTCTGTACTTTCACCTAACAATTAATTAAATAAAAACTGCCATGTATTATCTCTTTTTTTATTTAGTATAAGTTAACATTAAGTATCTGTTTCTCAATCCATTTTTTAGTTAGTATATTGTAAAGCAAGTGCTGCCAATCACTGAATGAACTGTGAATATTTAATTTTTTTTAGTGGCATGGATTTTAAATAAGGGGATTCTACAGTGTAGTACCTCTATTAAAAATACAAACAATTTATAATGACACATTTATTTCGAAAAACTGCTGAGTAAGTTTTCGGAAATGTATTGATGGTGATGGGAGGGGGAACAAACACGATTATGTTGCTTTTCAGTACTCTGGAGGCGGCTAGGGATTACAAAACCTTAATTTTTAGGTAAGGTCGGGGTGTCGTGAATGTGCGCCTTTTATTCTTCCACACATTACCACAACTTTTTTTTCTGTTTAGGGAGAATGTGTCAGTAGATTATTTCGCTGAAATGGTGCATAAGACATATACTACACTTTGATCTTACCTAAAAGGCCAAGTAAGTGTAATATAGTTTTCTACCAGTATTTACCTCTTCCTTAAAAAAATAAATACAAAATAACCGACACAACATATATTTTAAGAGGGGGGGGAATATGGAGTAAGTCCCAGAAATAGCTGACACAGTTTATGATCTCAAAAATACTTTATTTCATATATATTTTTAAAGGAAGGAGAGATAGGGGGTCAGACCCAGAAACGGCTGAATCAGTTTACGTTCTCCAAATTACTTTATTTTACATATATTTTTTATCAGTGAGGAAGTAGGATAGTGTTTCAGTTTGGGAAATTACTATAACAGTTTATGATTGTCAAATTTGCTTTATTTCATATCTATTTGGAAGAGAGGACGTGATATGATATAGAGTCAGCCTCGGAAATGGCTGAAGCAGTTTTCGATCTCAAAATTTCTTTTTTTAACCTATTTTTAAGAGAGATGGGATGACGTGGAGTCAGTCCCGGAAATCATTGTAGAATTTTACCATCTCATATTTATTTTATTCACATATATTTGCAGGACCTGGGGGTGGGATTGACATACGGAATACACTCTGTAATAATAATAATAATATTGTTTAGAATACCATTCTCAATATAGGCAGGGTATCCATTTTCTATTCTGCACTTTCAACTAACAATTTAATAAGCAAAAAATCTACCATATGTAATACGGACCATGCTGAAATAATAACGCTGTAATTTAGAAAGGCATCCTTAATATGTGAAGAGAAGGGTACTTTTGTAAACTATTCTGTACTTTCACTTAACAATTCATTAAATAAGAAATTGACCTGCTGAAATAATAAAGTTATTATTTTAGAAGTCATTCTTAATATAGGGAAAGGTATATTTTTTAAAACTAATCTGTACTTTCACTGAACAATTTAATTAATACAAACTGACGACGGAATACGGACCGTACTAAAATAATAATGTTTAGAAAATAATTGTTAATATGGGGAGAATAGAGTATTTTTTAACTATTCTGTATTTCACCTAACAATTTATCAAAGAAGAAACTGATATAAGGAATACGGACCGTTCTTAAATACTCGTTACTGATTTATTTGAAAAATCTGCTGAGTCCTATTCTAGAAATTATATAATTTAGCTCACAATTATAGTGTGGGTTGTGGTTGTGGTGGGAAAAGAAACAAAGTAATGCCGAATTTTTTGTTAACGCATTAACCAAGACAGTGTATTCATTTGGAAATTCTAATGATACACTTTCTAACACTGAATTCATTTTAAAAATATTATTATGGCCTTGGCAAGGAGAGAAATTAGTTCATATATGTTGTATGAATCCTGTCAAGAGTACGTTATTTCACACATATATATATATATATATATATATATATATATATATATATATATATATATATATATATATATATATATATATATATATATATATATTACCCGTCAGGTGGTAAGAAAATTAGTTAATACAAATGTTGCACATTATCCTTCAAGGAATTTTTAAATTATTTAATATTCATGTTGTTAATTACATGTCCAAGGGAGGTTAAAATTATTTCATACATAGTTTGCGTAATTCACCTCCTGGATAAAGTAAAATATTCTTTTGCTCGAGATAGAAAATTATATAAGGACATAAAAAAAAATCCTCTCTCCTAAGAATAATAAATATGTTCAAATTCAACTTCATTTTCCTGATTTTTCTGCTACATTGAGGAAGAACTGCTAATACACTTCTAATTAAATTAAGTTTTGCAGTTATTTGATGACTAAGTGATATATCCTTATCTCTTCCTGCATGCGGAATAGCTGCGACATTATTACCAAGTAGAAAAACTATTCTTTCTGCTTGGAAATTACTATTTAAAATCAATTTTTCAAAACCATCATGTTTACTATCTAAAAAAAAACATCCAGTTAGGGAAAATATTGCAGGAATGCAACCTTTTTGTTTTGATTAATTCACAATCGCATACAAAATTTACTTTTCAATGCCATAATATTGCTTGCAGAAGATTTCAGACAAACTTTTCTTGTAATTTCTCAAATAGCATCAGTAGATGAAATAAATTCTTGCCCCTTTTTGGTGTCATGAAACGACTTTTAAACTTAACTAAATCCATGTCTGTCCATTTGAAGAATGTTTGATCACCGTAGACATTTTCACATTAATTGTGCGAAATTAGGCACATAAAAGTGCCGGCTGATCCGATTAAAGGGCGGATTTCGTTTACTCTTATATCCGTTTATTTAGTTACATCAAAAGTAAAAGTAAAAGTTTTTTTCCACATATTTAAATAAATTATAAGAATTACAGTTGGGTTAGAAAACGAGCTATCTTTGCAACTCAATTCAAATACATCGATGAACTTAACGGTATTTTCTAGCTAAAATACAAAGTTAGGTAGTTATACATAAGTCTATTAGCACCCTTGTAGAAGCAGATAAATTGTGTAATAATCCTACGGAATTTTTGACTTCACTCAATTTTCTAATTGTCCACTGCATGTACTGCAATTGAAAATTGGTGTACTAATTAACATGTCGCGACATATAATATATATATATATATATATATATATATATATATATATATATATATATATATATATATATATATATATATATATCATATAGAATTACCATAATGAAACACATAAACCAACCTTGGAGTGTAGTAAAAATAATAACATCATAGAAGCAACTATATTGATGGGAACTTTTACAGGTGAAGATATCTTCATATATATATATATATATATATATATATATATATATATATATATATATATATATATATATATAAGATATCTGCATTCGTATAATTTAAACGGATACGTCATTTCACTAGGAAATATTAGATGTACAGCAGATATGCTAACAATCACTGAGGCATCCAATTTAGGGCAATTGTCCATTGCATATCAAAGGCATAGTATTGCTGAAAGGTCTACTCCACAAAATATTGATCTAGTGTTTAGCTGAAAATGTCTTTTAAATTATTGAATCATTTCTCTCTGATAAGTTCATAAAATTATTTATTAAAGGCCAAAACACGTCTAACACTATTAATGCTGGAATTCATAAGGCGTCTTTTATAGGCTAAACTTTCTGCCTGAGCTACACTAAAAATTTTCCAAATCACTTTCTAAGATCATTCATAGACAGTTATGCTGAATACCCTACAATCTAGGAAAACACGTAAAAGGCTGTACCCGACCAAATTTTCTCTGATTTTCTCTTTTCTTATCTTGAGCACGTTGGTCGTTGGCGAACTAAGGGTCTGGTTAATTTTAATGCATCTATAATCTAGCTCCTATGTTTAAATCATAAAAGTTCAGGCCCTCTCCCAATTGAAATGAATGGCTCTCGTTTTATGATTTGACAAGCTGCTTGGTCTTATCTTTATTCCTGATCTGAGATTGAACATATTCACTAAATCAGTTGCAAATACTGCTGGAAAAGGGGTGGCATTGTTCTGAGCTCAAGTAAATATATCACTGCTGAGGCAATTCCTACGGGTTTTCTTTTTCACTGAGCTCGTTGTCGTAAGGTAAAAAAAGCACAAAAAAAAACGGATAAAAAGATAGAACTCCATGGGTGGCATGATATAATCATTTATGAGCTACAATATATAGATTTAACCAAATGTAAATGCTTGTCCTAAATGTATATTATATTATCAGTTTTTAAGGTAACCCCCCTAACTGAGAAAACTACATGCTTGTCAGTTTTAAGAGTCATGAGGATTTTGATCCCCCTCGTGCTACCTGTATTTAAGAACTTAAAAAGATGTGCATTTTTCGACTGCACTTACCTTTTCAGTTCCTTTGAGTGGTTGATTTAGGTTTAAATAAAAGTATACACATAAAAAAATAATTTTCCCGACATGTGCACTTCTTTATTTTTTTTATATTTTTAAGATTTATTCTTTTTACTAAACTACCGAAATAACTTGCCAATTTCAAGTCATTTTTTATTGGAGGAATACAAGCATATAAGACCGTACACGGCTAATATCATATTAATGTTTTCCCCATAAGTTTTTGCTTGGTTGGAAAAAATGGGGTGGATAATAAAAATAGAAGACTATCCCGCCATTGACAAAGCCGGACCGTGGTAAATCCACGAACCAATGTCCATGCATGAATGTATGTAACGTAAGTGCTCGATGCAGAATTGAAATTCAATACATGGCCACACGCATAGTCGTCTGGAAGAAATATGGCAATCAACTACATGTAAATATAGAAATGGCACCGGTAGTCCTTGTTTGGATGAGAAATTCGCTATCCTAAATAAATTATAAAGCCCGTTATAGTCTAATCATTCTTTAAGAGCGAAATAGCAAAATATTTATAAACTAAATAAACCAAGCCGCACGATTAAACACAACAAAGATACAATAAGATAATCCAGCAAACTAAGCTTCAAAAATATAACAATAGACAGGATCAAGTGGAGATGACAGTACATTAGATGGCTTATGCAACCAACAAAATCTTGAGCACCAAGTTGTATGGTACCAGCATTAACCTACAGTAATACTTCAACATAAAATCACAAAAACATATAGTACATGGATATACAAACGGATAAAATCGAACATGCAAACCGACATTTGGACGTACTAGTTAACAAAAAGAAAAATACTATCGATTTTGCAGTTCCATGAACCAAGAACCTGAGATCATGGAGTCGAGGAAGTTGAGCAAATACACTTAACTGGTCAGATAGCTTAAAGAAATATGGAAATGAAAAAAATGTCAGTATAACAGTAATCATAGCGGATGCGGTAAAAACAATTCCAAACATCTTTGAAAGAAGAATCGAAGAGGTTGGAATAAGTGGGATAGCTCATCAGATACAAGGGATAGCTGTAATGAAAACTGTTGCAATATTAAGGAAAACATTTGAATGCAGAGACTAAAGCATATGACTTACAAGCAAAAACTTGACACGAATAAAATGTTACAGAAGACAAACAAATTATCACATAGAAGCATAATACTGTATATTTGTAATTTCACTGCTACTTTCCTTAATTTTTCTATATGTGTCCACAGAAACTGACACCACACCAAAATAAGTGGGGAGGGTCAAGGAGGACAAACCGTTCGAGAGAAATCATTACTCAGACTTCTGCTGGATGAGTGTAAAGTAGACTGGGACCTCGGGAAGGCTTTTTTTTTCTACGGTAATTCTAGTGAAGACTAATAGTCGCCTCCTATTAGAAATCAATAAAAAGCGGCTGTTACGAGAACGCAAATCGATCTGCCATGGTGTCCGAAATAGATAGTAAGTACTGAAAATCCAGGGAGATTTTTTGCCATTATGGTTGAAAAGAATGTCACACGTTTCTCTTAAAGAGAAATATTTGATACTGTCCTGTGTGACTACTCCTTATCAGTAAATCATACTACTACTACTACTACTACAACTACTACTACTACTACTACTAATAATAATAATAATAATAATAATAATAACAACTAGCGGGACTTGTAGAAACTGAAAAAGCACACTTTCATGTGTAATTCTTTGGATGTTTAGCTTATATGGACACGCCCTGATATTATTGAAGCTATTTTGTTAAATGTGTGATAGAATTTATCTGAGATAGCAGGAAAATACTTAAATATTGTATCCTAATTTATGAATATGCCGTATATATTAATATAAATACACATTTCTGTAGGTTCTTATATAGTATAAAGTTGTGATTTTCAAAATAAAAACATAAAATATAAAACATATATCAATATGACTGGAGTGCATCAGCTTAATCGAAATCGAAACCAAAACTAGTGAAGACTTCTTGGAAAAATTATTTATTGCAAGAAGTGAAGTGTCATAAGGATTAAACGAGATCAATTCGAAAGAAAAAATGTAAGCCTGCCATACAAAATAACATCCACGCTATCGAATTAAAACAACAACAACAACAATAATAATAATAATAATAATAATAATAATAATAATCTTCATAAAAACATAATAATAACAGTAGTAATAGTAATTGATATAATAATAATAATTATACTAGTATTATTATTATTAGTAATAATAATAATAATAATAATAATAATAATAATAATAATAATAATAATAATAATAACTGGCAATTAATCCTAGGAATAAAGATTTCATGCTAGAAATTATGTATATTGTGAAAATTACATGATACGATGGTTTGTTTATGTAAGTGTGCATTAGGGGAAACCATTGTTTTAATCTTTCCTTTCTTTATTGTAAAATACTAAACCTTATATATTCTCATTCGTTCGTAGAGGTCATTTTCATTATTATCGTTGCAGGAGTTGATCTGGATGGAAACAATGCAGTATTAAAATAGTTTAATTAGGAAGAGATAAGTAAACATAATTATTTCTTGGCATGTATTAGAATTTAAATCCACATTTATTCTAATATTTCGTGTTTTACATTCACTTTTCAAAATCGATTTACTGTTTACTGCTCTCTGTCTGTATGCTAATCAATTGTAGATTTTAAGAAAAACTATTCATTCATTTTTCTAATAGAAAATAAATAAATCGATTTGTGTAAAAAATGGAAGATGAGAGAAAAAAAACAGTATTAGTATTGTCTTAACACCGGTTTGTGCATTCATAATATAGTTCAGTACATAGCATATTATGGAGCATTATGGAAAATATAATTAATTGTTTTTACATAATATAGTGACAAAATAAAGGGATAAACATAAGATATTTCAGATGATAAAAACATGATTAACAGAAACAACTCTTAACTAATAATTTTCATTTAATATATACTCTATGCGTTTTACGCCTCGCTTCATTAGTTTTGTATCACTTTGAAATGAACGACCTTATAGGCAGTAAACACACATACTACTAAGCAATATTCTTCAAATATCCAATATGAGATTCTTACGTCGTATATAGCATATGAAATTCTGTAACTCTACGAAAATTCGTAGATGCTTAATCAAGTTCATAGGAAATATTATTCGTGGAAAATTATAAACACGGCTTAGTAGCTAGGGACGTGTTTCACAAAAAAAGGCTTTAATATTCTGAGGTGTGATAATTTAAAATGGATGATATTATAAATACTGTGACTGGAAATACTTAACTGTGCATACTATATACTGAGTTGGAATTTATGTTTCTTGTTATTTCTATGGGGGTTCGAAAAAATCTGACCACTATATACTTAATAAAAGTAATATACGACACTTAAAGAAAAGATAATAATACGCACCGCTTTTTCAGAGAGAGGTTTTATAGCTTATATGTGCCCTGTTTGCATCTATAAATTCACCAAGAATTCCATCTTGACGAGTTTACCCACACATTATATCTATGGCATATGATATGAAGAACTTTACAATTTAATTATAACAATAAAATTTTGAACGTTGTAATATGTATATATATATATATATATATATATATATATATATATATACATATATGCATATATATGTATATATGCATATATACATATTAAACGTTGTAATATGTATATATGCATATATATATATATATATATATATATATATATATATATAGATAGATAGATATAGATATAGATATATGCGTGTGTGTGTCTGTGTGTATATATATTTTTCTCTTCTTTCTCTTCCCAGATCTTTATTATTTATATTTATGTCTCGGAAGTTGGGTGAAATGCACATCTTATTTATTTTTATTAATATTATTGGAATATTTTCTTTTTTTCCCCTTGTACACATTTTTGTGAATTATTCCATGGATTTCTGCCTTTGGATTATTACGGAACATCTTCTTCCAATTACGGGAGTTCTGTGGATTTTACTTGTACCAATGGAAATTATTTTAACTTTCTTGAAGTTTTACATTTGGATTTTACCGTCAATGGATTTTTTTATCCTCTACCAGACTATCCATTCGAGTGTAATCAGCTTTTTCTTTACCATATTCCCTCTGCTTCACTTTTTTTGTTTTCAAGTAAGATCTTTGACTTACTTGTTGTTTAACCAAATACTTCTGCATGCAAAATTCGATCCCGCATATTGCTAATTCCTACCCTCTGATGAGAAGGAGTGTGTTTCTTCGAAACTCCGCGGATTAAGGACTATGCATTTATCTAGTGTTTCTTTTTCAGATTAAATATGTTTTTAATTCATTTAAAAGTGTTTTTAAATATTTTATTAACTGTTTGCTCATATTATAACCTGTATTTACTATTTGATTTTATCGAGCTTTTATATCTGCCTGAGATAATTTTATAAATATTAATTCTTTAATATTTATTATTTATTTAATTTTACCATCTTGGATCATTTTGGTAAATTCAATTGTAATTTTCATTTTATTATCAGCTCCCATTTAGTTGAGCTTTTTATTCTCTCCAGATATGTTAGAAAAGGACCACATTCCTCTATTACAAAAGTGTATAACTCTACAATAACTTTGCCCTTTCTATAATTATCGAACCAAACAAACAAACTTCAAATTTTCTAGATGTTATACTTAATCTTAACACCGAAACTCATAGCCCCTATCATAAACCTTATCTTACGCTTTTATACGTCCATAAATCTACTAATCACCCCAACTCAATTATAAAATCCATAGTACCGTCTGTCTCTAGAAGAATTTCTGCTCTTTCTGCTGATAAGAAAAAAAAACTTTTAATCAAAGTGCAATTTTTTCAATAATGCTTTAGGGAACTCAGGACAAAAAGAAAAGATCAAATACAACAATTATGCTCCTCCTGCAGGCCGCCTTAAATCTGTAATCATACACAATATGATTCGTAAGAAACCAGTTCAAATAACAAGATCTGCCGCTATCAATAGCAATGAACCAGTCTACATTTATAATCCAAACCAAAATACTGATCGCAATGCTTCTAACCCACCTAGTCGCATCAAGAGAAAGAAAAATATTTGGTGTAATCCTCCATTTAGCCTAAATGTCAAAACTAATATACCTAAGGACTTCTTCAGCATTGTACAAAGCTCTTTCAAATACCCACACATATATAGTTCTATTTTCAATAAAAATTCGATCCAGACTTCTTATTCAACAATGCTTAATTTAGGACAAAAATCTTAACATCTAATAACAAAAAAAATAAATCAGCCAAAAAAATCCCTTTCCCAATTAAACCCACAACTAACTAATAGTAATAATAAACATCATTGCCCACTCAATAATGATTGCATCCATAAGCTGGTCTATATTCTTGAACTATTACTGAGCTCCCACGCAATCCTCCCATAACAGACACTAATATTTCGTCTTCAAATTCTTCTTCTTTCCATCCTCCATCTGATATAGTTACTAATACAATACACCACTCGAGCAGCCCTTCCATCTACAATCATACAACTGGTAATAATATTGATAATAATAATAATAATAATAATAATAATAATAATAATAATAATAATAATAATGAGAATAATAATATTTCTCCTAACATCCATCCTAACACTAACACCACTCATTATCCCCTCCAAAATAATCTTCATACAGACATTGTCCCACCATTTGTTGAACACTATGAACAAAATCCAAACTATTTAACTAATATAAATCAGCAAATTAATATTAATACCAATTAATCGAGCTTTTAATAAAGCACATTCATATATCGGCGCTACATCTACATTAATTAAGAAAAGAATATCAAACCACATTTCTTCTTTTAACAACACTAATTCTTATAATAACCAAGGAACTTCTTTAACCACTTTAATTAAAAAAGACTTGACTCTCACAATACTCGCTTCTCTATCAAATGGACTATTATAAACACAGTTAAGTCTTATACTCCAGGCTCTAAAGCATGTCGGCTCTGCACAACCGTAGCTATACCTATAATTACTTCCCCTCAACGTAACAATATAATACGTTCTAAAAATGAACTGATCTCTTTCTCTAAACATAAGTCCAAATTTAATTATGACAATTTTGAAATTACATAGTTATTACTTTTACACTTTATATAGATATAAAGATTTTTTCTTTAGCTTAGCGATTTTCTACATACTTCTTAATACTTTATAATTTAATAATCGTTTTTTTGTAATTATTTATCTTTTCTTAGCATGGCCGACTTTTTTATCTGAATTTTCTGTTTTATTCTTTAAACTTTCTTATCTATCTAATATATCAATCTACCCACACTTTAATTTTACTATATGCATGCACTTATTTTTTTTCTATTGCATTTGCAGATACCGGCCATCATATCCTCTTAAATATTTGTTTATTTTTATTCTTATTTTATTTTATTTATTTTATTTTTATTATATTTTATTTTTTATTTGTTTATTTATTCTTTATTTTCTATATATTTATTATTTATTTATTTTTATTTTCCTTATAGTGTCGTTTAACAACTCTTGCTGACTGCTTTTAAAGTGATGACCTGTACATTTCAGTTGACCTATATTATTTTGCCCTATACATGGTTTCGCGCCTTTAACATTTCCTCTCTGGGTTATTTAGACTTTTGTTTCCCTTTATTCTATATTTTATCTCTAACTTCATCATCATTGTTCTCTGCTTTCTCTTCCCAGATATTTATTATTTATATTTATGTCTCGGAAGTAGAGTAAAAAGAATATCATATTTTTTTTATTCATAATTTTGGAATCTTTTCTTTTTTTCCTTGTACACATTTTTGTGAATTATTCCATGGATTTCTGCCTTTGGATTATTATGGAACATCTTCTTCCAATTACGGGATTTCCTTGGATTTTACTTGTACAAATGGAAATTGTTTTAACTTTCTTGAAGTTTTACATTTGAATTTTGCCGTCACTGGATTTTTTATCTTCTACAATACTACCCATTCGTGTGTAATAATAATTTTCTTTACCATATTCCCTCTGCTTCACTTTTTTATTTCAAGTAAGATCTTTGGCTTACTTGTTGTTTCATCAAATACTTCTGCATGCAAAATCCGATCCCGCATATTGCTAATTCCTACCCTCTGATGAGAAGGAATGTATAGCTTCGAAACTTCGCGGATTAAGGACTATCCTTTTATCTAGTGTTTCCTTTTCAGATTAAATATGTTTTTAATTCGTTTAAAAGTGTTTTTTAACATATTTTATTAACTGTTTGCTCATATATATATATATATATATATATATATATATATATATATATGCGCAAGTTATTAATGTTGAGTTTTACAACACCTTAATCACTATCAGATACAAGACCATGCTATTATATATTTTTGGTTGTACGCATAACTTAAAATAAACTTCTGATACTATTTAAAATATCCACCCTATCATATGCTGTATTCGATCTCATAAACAGGTTAATATTACAATCGACTGATGTGCTGATCATAAAATCATAAAATAATAATATCATCGCTCATTCTTTTCACAGCGGGCTAGTTACATCAGCCACTGAACAAATTCTCTCAAGTATTTAATCTCTATAGCTCAGCATTGTAGCATATTGCCCAGAAAGTAAGAAATTACACACGCATACATACACATATATATGGGTATATATATATATATATATATATATATATATATATATATATACATATATATATATACATATTTATATATATATAATTGTTATATATATATGTGTGTATATAAATATATAATTGTTATATATATATGTATATATATATAATTGTTATATATATGTATATATATATAATTGTTTTATATGTCTATATATATAATTGTTATATATATCTATATATATAATTGTTATATATATATATCTATATATATAATTGTTATATATGTGCATATATATATAATTGTGATATATATGTATATATATATATATATATATATATATATATTAAAGATGAAAATCATTACAATAACAACCAACTCATCTGGCTTTTTATAGAATCTTATCACAATTTATTTCTTAAAATAGCAAAATTTATAAAAAACATGCTTTTAATCGCGACATCCTGCACTTATGATTTCCGAGAAAAAATGATATACTAGTCTAGTCTAAAAAATAGTCTATACTAGGATTTTAATATTTATTATAGTAAATAAGTATATATATATATATATATATATATAGATATAGATATATATATATATATATAGAGAGAGAGAGAGAGAGATATTTCCATGTGTAATTTCATGAAATCGATTTTTACAAAGCTAATAGCACATCAGATAAAATACAGTGTTATTGCATAAGTTTCTCATTGTGAGTCTGTTGGATAATTACACCAATACGTGGATAATTACTCCGAATGCGTATTCGCTTTTATGCAACAGGTCAACATCTACTTCGACTGAAGTGGCGTATTAAAGAATTATGATGTCGTTGCTCATTCATTTCTAAGAGGGGTTCTGTACTTCACCTCATGTTTCTACTTTCCAGCCTTACGTCTCGTAGCATATCGTCATGAGAGTAATATATGATTTCCCTTACATATGTATTATATTTCTTTAAAAAAATACTTTTCTGGTAATATATTGCAATCATTATTTAAGAAGCTTAATGTAATTACAGATAAATAAAGTGAATGAATGACCAAAGCTTCTATTCCAAGATTTATGAAGTTAACCACCTTACAATTTATTCCATTAATTCATTTGCCATTTAGAATTTTTGACAGTATCTGTTTCGTAGCACATACTTTAGTACTTAATTATTATATTAATAAATTAATCTATATAACAACACTTAATCGATCAAACAATACAGTGGCTTCTGCATGATTCAAATCCAAGAATTGAAAACGAAGCTGTGAATATCTTATACAATGTTTCAATTATGCCAGTTTGAATTTTAAAATAAAGTTACTATACTTATCAATTCGTACTAAGACTCCTATTAATTACGGTATTATCTGCCAAAAATATTCTACTAAATAATTAGTAAGTATATTAATTCTAATTAATATATCCATATTTATGAAATACCATCAATTATTATAATCTATTACACATAGTTGCATATACGAAATAAAAACCAACTGTTTACAATTTCGGGTAATATGCAATTATTTATTAATTTGAATTCGAAACTATATATAAGTTTAATCACATAACTGTCATAATAAAGTGGTTTACTACTTCAATTATTATTGTTGTGTGTTTTTTTTTTAATTTAAGCCTATAATTAAGTTTTGTTGAGATTTATAATTTCGCTTAATAACCGTTCATTAGTCCCAATGATCAAGGGCCTTAGGTCTCTAGCAAGCTTTTATTAATTCGACCAAGTACATTAATATGTTGACAAGCATTTTCTACCATATTCTGGCCGGAATTTGGATGATAAATTCGTTTTTATGTAGATAATACTGCCATACACAAAGCTGCCGACGTAAAGGTATCTTTGAAAAGCATAGTGTCCCCTGTATGAATTGGCATCCAAAATCTCCAGACCTCAATCTTATCGAAAACGTATGGCTTACATAAAACGACAACTATGCAATAATAAAAATTCTTGAACGTGCAACACATAAATTGTAAAACGTTGACAAAAAATAAAAAGAAATGGGGATAACCTCTCACCGGAACTTTACGGCAGACACATTCAATAGAATGCCAAAAACTCTTCGTGGTGTTCAGGCTTCATTTGTGGTGCATTTATGATTTAACAGTACATTTAAATGGCAATTATGTATTGTGCGAAGCTCCTTTTTCCCATTTTCGATTGGAAGTTATTTTTTAAAAATAATGTGAACACTAAGATACCTAAATAAAAGTAAAATATAAGAAAACATATTATAGAGAAATAAAATAAGGTAAACTTTGTATAAATAGTTTCATTTATTGTTGCTTAAATTTGGTGTTTTAGAAAAATAACAAGTGGGAACTTTATTTTTGGCGGCATTATATGTATGTATATATATATATATATATATATATATATATATATATGCATAAAGATATATCTAACTATTTTTATTCTCGGTTGTATATATATATATATATATATATGTATATATATATATATATATATATATATATATATATATATATATATAGTTACACATTAAAATGAATGTGACGCAATGCTAATAAGAGAACTTGAGCACACAAGTATATAACAAAAACACATCGAACTTACAGCTCGATCATCTCTCTATATTATCATTTTTATTTTGTGAGTGAATCGTGTAGTTTCATTCAGTTTTGTTTGTCTTTTACAAAGTAATTTTATTGTTATCTTCACTTATTCCTATAACAAGTAAGCAGGCATTTCTATCTGATGATCCATTTAGCGAAATTTGATCGAGAACAAAGCAATCATCGAGGCATTTAGTTACTGACAATAAGACACTAACGACAGAAAAATCAATAGAATGCTCTTTGATGTATTCGGCTTCCGTTGCAATGCTTTAAGCGTTTCACTCGTTTACTTCTGCCATTTCTTTCCTCCTGCATACCTTCAGCAGCACGTACAAATAACACATCATGCCCCAATATATATATATATATATATATATATATATATATATATATATATATATATATATATATATATATATATATATATATTTATTTATTTATATGGAGAAATGTGTGTATTCAATTATATTTCACATTTCATTTATACCAACATTTTAATTTATTATGCTCGATTAAACTGCAGAGCATTTACAAATAAATAACAAAATTCTATATTCCAACTTTAAACATGTTGGCATATCTTCTGCAGTAGGTTAGCATGCACAATACTTGACAGCACCTGTTTATTAATGTAACTATTACGTCAATTCTGTAATGTATTAATCTTTTTACTCATCTGAAGACAATCACTTACCAATTATAAAAGAAAATAAAACCAGACGAGCATGATTCACGAATTCGAACATCTAAAGAGAATTTGCAATTATTTTTTCCATTATTTTATGAAACCTATTACTTTCCAATGTAAATGTATCAAATTTAAGTACTTGTATTTACTTTTTTTTAATTGCATTTCCATCCCAAATTAGGCACATTGCAACTTTGGTGTAGGGGCCTACTATCAGGGGAAACAACTACTGGGGTATTATGTAGGGATTTGGGTAGCAAGTTGTTGGCTCAAGTTGCACTTGAATTTGTGCACGTCAGTACAGTTGAGGAAGCAGGGACCTGGTATGGAATTCCAAAGTCAAGCGGTTCGGTGGAAGAAACTGCTGGAGTAGAAAGATCTTTTACATCTAGGGATCTATACAGTGGGGGTGTGGGATTTTGCAGCCTGTCGGGTCTGTCGAGGGTGCTCACGTCGTGGGGGCACAAGTGTCTGCAGTTCGTCAGAGCATTCACCACTAAAACACTTGTAGAACAGGCAGAGGACTGCAACGTTTCGTCGATGGGCCTATCAGATTGGCGACTCTCTTTTTAACCTTGTCAAGGAGCGAGAGACTAGTAGCCGATACACAGGCCCAAATATGACATCAATACTCCATACATGGGCGAATGGTTGCCTTAGAGAGGTTCAGGCTATTTCGGGTGTTAGTAGTTTTCTAGCACGGTAGAGAGAGCCTACTATCCTTGCAGCGGTCCTGGCAATGCCCTCGATGTAATTGTTCCAACTCATGTTTCCTGTGAACGTTAGACTAAGGAGCTTGAAAGACGTACCCTCAGATAAAGAGTCGTTGGCCATTGCTATAGGTGGTAGAGAAGGGGTCTTGTAATTATTGACTGAAACTAGTTTAGTTTTGGCGGCATTGAACGTAACCATCCATTTTAGCCCCCATTCCACTACAGATATGAGGTCATCCTCTAGTGTTTCTGCCATTTCTTTAGATATGTGTTCATTCGTTTGCCTGTCATGCCTGTTATAGAGTGTGGTGTAATCAGCATATATACCCATCTCAGAGAAAATTTTGTCCGGGAGGTCATTTAGGAATATCTGGAACAGTAGAGGTCTAAGGATAGACCCCTGGGGCACTCCCGCATTTATATCGTATTGTTTGGATGTACGACCGTCGAGGACAACCTGGATTTTTCTCTTATCTATGAAGGATTTAATTATGTTAAGTATTCTACCAGTGATACCGTATGATCTAATCTTCCTGAGGAGACCCTTATGCCATACCCTGTCAAAAGCCGTAGATATATCTAGAGCTACCGCTTTGCCCTCCCCCGCTTTGTCCAGTGAATGGTACTTATTTTATGTATTTAAATATGGATTAACAAAACTATTTTATTTAATATTTCATTGCCTTTCATTTAATATTGGTCGGTGTGTATTTACTCAGATAATATTGATAAATGTAAACTCTATAATATATGTATTTCTTTTTATTTTATTAACAATAATATTAAGTAACCAATTCATTTGTTTACAGTAATACTCTCTTAAGATTAGACGAAGATTTGACATAAGTGTAAAGGTGATTTCCTTGTATATACACGCATTTTTTGTATTTTAATATAAGACATGTGTTACTTTTAGTAAACCAACTCCTATTTGATTCATTACTATTTGTTAATAATCTGTCCAAGAAGAGACTGTACTTTCATAAAAAAATCAGTTTTTTAACTTTTGGAATATTATGCATTTTTACTGTATTAATATATTTTACGTTTATCTAGTTTTTTTTTATGTTGTTTGTTTAATAATTCAATTTCTCTGTGTATTAATTATAATATTTATTTTAATATTTATATCTAAAAATGTTATTATATAACTTAATCTATACGCACATGTGTTTTATTCATTAATATTCTGCCTTAGTTATCCTTTTCAAATCAATTGCTATCATGTGTGCTGATTACATTTAAAAATCACATTTGCTTCAATCTAATATTTGGAAATCAAATATTCTCCAATTTTGTGAAAGATGATAAGGAATGTGGGGAAGTAAGGAAATAAAAAACTGGCTTGGATTTTGAAAATAAAGATTTTCAGGTATAAGGTCCGTTGTGCGTATATAAAGACAATATGTACACAATTTAATATCACTTCAGAAATGGTACACACGATTCTTTGCGGGTAACAGAATACGCTGAAGATTTTTGCCAACTCTGTCGCAAAGCTGCTCCATTCATGTCACAGACTGTCTGACCAAGTTAAGCATCTAGAGAGGTCCTCACCCTTCTGGTCCATACCTTTCTCCGAATGATTTTAATTATTTCCTAAGTTCAGGAAAAACTTGGAGGATGTTGTTGTGAGACAACTAGGGAAAGAAAAGTGTCTGTGATGAAAGTCATTGCAATGCCAACACAAGAGGACTTCCATGGGACCGTTAAATAATTTTGTTGGAACGGTACAAGTTTATTGCAGCCGGATAAGATTACTTCGAAGAAGACTATAAAATTATGTGAACCATAAATAACAGTTACAATAGGAAAACGATCTGAAAATTTGTTAAGGTACATAATATGTAAAGATGTAGGTAGTACTGTAACGTTATAAACATACGTTATGAAGTTTGCGGACATATTTATATGGTTCTAGTATATTGACCCCGAAGACCTAATAGACTTCCTTTACTTTTCGGATTATTGTTGGTTGAGAATCAGAGTCTAGTGTATGCCAAAGCGGGGGGGATATACATACATTTATATGTACGATATCAAGTAAACAATGGATAATAAAAATAAGCATTATTCCCGAATATAATGTTTTTAGGATTTGTAGATGTAGTAGTATTAGTTCGTCTCTATTTTCTTTTTCTTCCTGTTCTTGTTCTTAAACTTTTGTTTATTATTATTATTATTATTATTATTATTATTATTATTATTATTATTATTATTATTATTATTATTAATATAAGGGGCATTAATAGTATCATTTTTTTAAATTGTATTACTATTTTTGTTTTAAAATAGTTGTAATATTTGATAATATTCATTGTCAAAAATATATTGTCATTTTAATTTTGATTGTTAAACAGCATTGTTTATATTTTTAATAATTTATTATACATATTGAAATCATGTGTCTTCGGTGTTAGTTAATATTTGAAATATTTACAAGTGCTTTACAGCACTGGTGTCCCGCGTTGCCCCGGTGTGAGGTGCATGCTGAGCAAAAAAAAAACAAAAAAACAAAGAAAAAACCAAAAAAAACGGGCATTTTTTTTTAATTTCACCCCTATTAAGACACCTGGACATGTTTTGTTTAGGGCGCTAACCATGTTATTAAGTTAGATCAATATCCAAGAAACCTATATCTAAAATTTCAAGTGTTTAGACTCAAAATTGTCGGGGAAGTTTGGTAGAGTTCTCAGAGGTCAAACCGTTGAACTGGGACCATTTACCAGCCAAATTTCTGGCCGAAAACCAATACACAATGATTTTCCCAAATCTCAGTACCCTGTATATTAAATTTCGAGTTTGTTGGCTAAAAATTGACAGACTTATTGCGTAGGGAAATGTACACAAAAGTGCACACATTGTAGTATCTTTATCGTATATATATATATATATATATATATATATATATATATATATATATATATATATATATATCAGTTTTTATTTAGAAACAGCTACAAGTAATGTAAACCATTTCAGAGATTTTTGCAAGGAATAAACACATTCCAATTTTGTCAACGCTTTTCATTCATCAAATATATCGTTTTCACGGCTGTATTTACTACCGATAAACTTTTCCGTATAATATATATATATATATATATATATATATATATATATATATATATATATATATATATATATATATATGTATAAACTTTAAAAAGATAGGTGGCAATCTCTCTAGTGCGATTCAAACTATCTTTTAGTGAGAGGAATATATAGCATACAACAAGAATAATATTATTTGCGAGGATAAGAATCACAGAGAAATTATGGAAGTGCTAAATACGAGTAATATAAGCATTTTACGTAGTTTTACTTTGATACAATCATTACGATAACACTGCGTATTAAAAAAATGAAAAGTAATGAGAGGAAGTCAATGCCCCCCTCCCAGATAATATAACGATTGCAATATAATTTTTAACTTACTCTTCAATTCAGGATATCGAGTACATTTTTTTTACATGTTTATCACCACATATCAAGGCCCGTTCGCAACTCAGGGAAAAGGGTTATTGCAAGTACAGTACGTTAGTGTGGAGATTTGATGAAGCGTTTACTTAAGGGGGCGGTTCATTACGAATTTGTTTACGCTGGACCTGTAGATATCCAAGTTGCAATCAGGTGGGAAGCAGGCAGACGGAAGAGAGTTACACAGGCGTGCAGTTCTAAGAAACAAGATTTGTTCGTGGAATCCTCGTTTTGATTTAGGCACAGATAAAGAGTGGAGGGACTTTTTACCAGTTAATTCAGCTACACGGCTGTTTTTCGTGAAAGATTGGCGAGTGGGGACCAGAGATTGGAGTTCAGATGAGCACCTGCCATGGAAATAACGATAAAACAAGGATAGGCTAGCAACGTCTCTTCTGTGGGAGAGAGGTTGCAGGGTAGAGAAAAGCGCATCCCCCAGAAAGTCTATTTTATACTCTGTCAAAGCATGATAGGCTGTTTTTAGCAGCTCCTGCCCAGATATGGCAGCAGTGGTTCGATCCTTGGACGTACTTGGCTTTTATATAGAGAATTGCATCAGTAGTGAGAAAAACTACATATAATAAGTGTCTAGAAGTATCTCTCCACCGTCCTATACTCTATGGCTGACTGGGACAGCTTCCGTACATTCATATCTGATTTACACCTGCATTACATGTTTAAAAATGATATGCCCTCTATAATATCGGATCTGACCGAATGGTTAATTGTAGGCATAGACTAATTCATACCATCTAAAAAATTCCTACAAAAACCTAACAGCCAGCAATTGTCCTCCCCAGAATGTACTGCTGCTATCGCGCACAGAAATCACTTTTTCTATAACTACCATCGTAATAGGTGCACTGAGACTAAAGCTGCTTTCAGGACCGCCAGCAACCACTGTAAAAGAGAAATAAAAATGCAAGAAACCTATATATCCAGTCTGTTTAATCCAAAGTAGCTGATCAGTGGCTTGGTTCCCACCAGTTTTGACAAATAACAAATAGGATCCTGAAAAGAAGTGTGCGTTCTATCCCAACCATTATCAATGGACCAGAGGTCATCTCGTCAGCATTAGACAAGGTCAAACTATTTGCCAAGAACTTTGCAGCTAATTCTACCCTATGCGACGAAGGCCATCGACTCCTTATATTTCCTACTATAACACAGAACACGCTAGGTAACATACAAATATATGTGCATGAGGTCGCCAAGCTAATCAATAACCTTGATTCCAGTAAAGCAACTGACCTTGACGGCATCCCAATTATAGTTTATTTTTTTATTTTTTTTTATATACTATTTTCACCCCAAACAAGGCACAGTTCCACTTTGAAGCAGGCAGCTACTATCAGGGACTTAATTAGCGGGGTCATTATGAAGGGAGATGAGTAGAAAGATGTTTGTTAACATTACACTTGAACTTCCGCATATAAGTGCAGTTGGAAAAGCAGAATCCCGGAAGGGAGTTCCAAAGACCCGTAGTTCTGGGGAAGAAAGTATTGGAGTAAAAGGCTTTCTTGCACTTAGAGATCTCTACTGTAAAAGGATGAGACTTAGATGCTTGTCGGATTTGTCGGGGGTAGTTACGTCGGGGAGGTACAAGTGTTTGCAGTTCGTCAGAGAATTCACCATTAAAGTATTTGTAGAACAGGCAGAGGGATGCAACATCTCGTCGATGGGACAGGGGCTAAAGCATAGATGACAGTTCAGGACCTATCAGGTTGACAACTCTCTTTTAAACCCTGTCCAAGAGCGAGAGACAAGCAGCAGATGCACCAGCCCAGATGTGACAAAATACACCATACCTGGGCGAATGGTGGCTTCTAGAGGTATGGGATACTGTCAGGCGTAAGTAGTTTTCTAGCACGGTAGAGGGAGCCAACCTTCCTTGCAGCAACCTTGGCAATGCTCTCAATGTATCTATTCCAGTTCATATTCCCTGTAAACGTTAGGCCGAGGAGTTTACAATAAGTAATTTTTCTGAATTTTTTCTGTATCTGTCCGTCCTTGTGGCCATGTCACTAGTAAAGGTGCTGGAGGTAAACGTTTTGTCTGGGCTGACGTAATCCGCCTCATAGTCAGGGACACGAATATTTGATTAACCACTAAGGAGGCATCCTATCAGCAGGTGCAAATTACTGGGACTGCTGTATTGCTATTTGGTGAGTGGATCTGGATCATGCAGAGGTCTCTGGTGGGGCCTGTCGATACCATGATAGTGAGTAATTGTTACGGCTTTACCTTTTCGTGTGCTACAAAAAACCCTGTCTTTTTCTCTCTTAGTGTCCCTCTCAGTACTGCTCTAACTAAGTATGCCGACCTATTCCACAAATCCCAAAACCTCAACAGGAAATATCTCAAGAATAAAAACTCAAAAAAACCTAGAACCCCATCTTCCAACGTAGACCCCTACTACCAGATCTCCTTTTCCAACTCAGGGGTCTACGTTCCAACCTTCCAGAGGTTGAAATCCAATTACAGGAGACAAACCCGAACATATTATTTCTAAGCGAAACTGGAATAGGGCCGACCACTTCCCTAGATGAGTTCATAATTAACGGATACTCTAACTTAACAGCTAAATGTGACCCCCAAGATCGTCATGGGCATAGAATATGTGCCTACATTAAAGATGGCTTCCCGTGTGACAGGGATATCTCTTGTGAATATCCTAATTTACGATATATGGGCTTCAGGGTTGCACTTGCTAAAACCACTGCATTTATAGTTGCCCTCTATCGGCCCCACAACAGCGGAGTTGCTATCTTTAAGAGTATATCTGAGAAAATAGACCACATACTGTCTGCACATCCCTCGGCTTACATTCACATCTGTGGTGACTTCAATGGCTGACCCATTCAAATAAGACAGACGATGAGGGAGGTTTTGTCATAATTTTGCCATTGCTTATGACCTCACTCAGATTGTTCGCGAACCCGCCCGTGTGCCCGATAACCCGGTCAATATGCAAGCCTCCTAGTCAATTTTCTCCTCACTTCCCCTGAGCTATGTTCCTGTTCCGTTCATTCTCCTCCAAGATCCTCGGACCACTCCGTCGTATCAGTTAAGATAAAAACGAAATGTAATAAGTCCCCAGACGTACCCCTCCAGCGTACTGTATACCGATACTCCATGACCATCAACTCGCCATATTTCCTCCTATAACACAGAACAAGCTCGGTAACATACAAATATCCGTGCATGAGGTCGCAAAGCAAATCAAAGATCCTTGATTCCTGTAAAGAAACTGGCCCTGATGGTATCGAAATTATAGGTTTAAAAAAGATTCATCCAGAACTCGCTCCCATACTTACGAAACTATTTAACGCTGCCTTAAGGAGAAATGCTTTTCGACTCCCTGGAAGACCTCATCAGTTTGGCCTGTATATAAGAATTACAGGTGATAAGTCATCTCCCTCTCAGTACAGACCAATAAGTCTTCTGTGTGTTATGAGTAAGTTGCTGTAATCCATATTAAATAGAGAAATAGTAAACCACCTCAGCAGAAACAACCTTCTAGTGACACACAATATGGTTTCCGCTCTGCAAAATCTACCGCAGATGTGCTGACGGTTATATCTCACAGTATTAGTGAATCTCTTGACAAAGGCTTCCTTTCTAGGGCAATTGCTCTTGACATATCAAAGGCCTTAGACAAGTTATGGCATGAGGGTCTACTTCACAAGATTTCCAGCTACGGTATAACTGTAAATGTGTTTTCTCAATCATTAAATCATTTCTCTCCGATAGGCTCATAAGATGGACAAAAATCGAAGGCCTGCAATATAAATGGTTGAGTCCCCCAGGGGTCAATCCTGGGCCCAACTCTCTCCCTGATCTACATCAATGTCCTCCCTAAACACATACTTAAATCATTCGTTGACACCTATGCTTATGACACGACCATCTACGGCAACACATCAAAGGCTGTAAATGACAAAGTTCTCTCTGATTCTCTCTCCTCTGATCTCGAGCGCGTGGTTCAGTGGGGGAAGATGTGGCTGGTTACCTTTAATGAATCCAAAACCAAACTCCTATCCTTACATCATCAACGCTCTGGTCCCCATCTGGCGTCAATTGGGATGGATGGCTCTCGTTTGGGAGAAGCCCCGTGTTTTGACAAGCTTCTGGGTTTGACCTTTACTCCTGATCTGAATTGGAACACGTACATAAAGTCTGTTGCCAAGGTCGCTGGAAAGATGGTGGGATCCTTCTACCGCTCCAGAAGCTATCTCACTACTGATGCAATTCTCTATCTATATAAAAGCCAAGTCCGTCCGAGGATTGAATACTGTTGCCATATCTGGACAAGAGTTGCTAAAAACAGCCTATCCTGCCTTGACAGAGTATAAAATAGACTTCGTGTCTTAGTGGGGGATGCCCTTTTCTCTACCCTGCAACCTCTCTCCCACAGAAGAGACGTTGCTAGCCTATCCTTGTTTTATCGTTATTTCCATGGCAGGTGCTCGTCTGAACTCCAATCTTTCATGAAAAACACCCGTCTAGCTCAATCCACTGTGAAAAATTCCCCCCACTTTATATCTGTGCCTTAATCAAAATGTGGATTCCATGAACAAAGCTTGTTTCTTAGAACTGCACACCTGTTGAACTCTGTTCCGTCTGCCCGCTTCCCACCTGATTACAACTTGGATGTCTTCAAGCCCAACGTTAACACATTCCTAATGATCCGCCCACTTAAGCAAACACTCAATCAAATCTTCACACTAACGTACTTTACTTGCAATAACCCTTATCCCTGAGTGTCTTTCGGGCCTTGATAAGTGGTGCCCTCCGTGTAAAAAAAAGAAATATATCTTCTGGAGTTGTAGAAGGATCCCACCATTTTTTCAGCAACCTTGGCAACAGACTTGATGTA
>NC_136489.1:83205187-83240187 GCF_053919585.1 Euprymna scolopes
CATAATCCATTTATTCGGTTTTAACGCGACCGCTAGTAAATATTAAAAATATGGCGTCATTTAGAGACATTGTTTCTCATGCGTTTACGTACAAAGAAACTAACACGACTCGTAAGTTGATGTATTACGTGTTCCATCACGATGACGATATTTGCAAAAACCAAATACAAACCAAAAAAATCAACAATTAACAAAATACGATTTTTTGGATTTATTTTTATGACGACGACGACGACTATGACGAAATGTGTAAATTAATTTGTTTACTCTTACATCCCACTGACGACTTCGATGACGATATTTTCATTAAAAAAACATAAACAAACGTAGTTCCTCGTGTGTTCCCATCACTTAATAGAATAGACCCACATTGTTAATGTTTCTATTTAAGTGCCTTTCCACGTGAGTAGAGTAAAACACAAGGTCGGGTTTTATTATTAGGAGCAACACCAAGTTAAATACATTACACGTATACCTTGGTAATTCTTCAAACGGTTGCATTGCATACACAATTATTTTTGATAAACATAAATAAAATACGAATCTTTTTATTATTTATTTAATCCCGACGACTGTGATGAACTAAATACGTAAGTTTATTTGTGGCTTTATCACGACAACTACGACGCCGATTTTCTCAAGACTTTTGTACCATTAAACAAACTACGTGTACATTGGTGATGTTTCAACTTACTTGCCTCACACCGAGATCACATTAAAATACAAAGTCGGTTATTAATGAGCGAAACAAAAACAAACTAAATACACTACTTGTACACTAGTGAGTTTCCAAACAATCGCATGAGCAGACTTCTGTCGCGATATTCTGTTAAAAAGTTCATATAGGAAAACCGCTTCAAGCACGCTAGGTCTCTTTGATGTCTATGACGATGGCGATGATGAGCATATAAATACATCATACATAAATACACACAGTACCTGTCATACGGAAGGCTACGTGCAATGGATCCGAACAGATTCTCTCTTCGATTCTACTAGGCTATTTGACTATGCAGGAACCGTACTGCTCACTTCCAAATCGAGGAGGGTCGTGGAAAAGGTGGCTTAAACACTGCCTGTCCAAACTGCCCTGGGTGGTCAACCGATTCGACAGGGACATCCTTCTTGCAAACAAAACATAAAGAAGAGCAAACAACGATCTTTGACAGTCGATATATGTAATGTAAGAACCCTTGTAGACACTGTCACCGAAAATCGCTATCGGCATCGCACTGCCTAAGTTGCCATTGAGATCACCCGCTGCATCATTGATATCACTGCCTTTATTGAGACGGCGTTTGCTGTTGAGGAGTAATATGAGGAGGTCGGCGAGGGCTACACTTTTGCTGGAATGTCTCCCGTCGCATTCACGATATCGGCCTTGCCATCCGGTCATCTTTGTTTCGCCGTCCACCCGAGACACCAGCTTGCCAACAATAAGCGTGTCATTAAACTGGCTTCTTCTGAATAGGAGTCGTTATTCTACATTAATACCTGGATATGCTCCCATGCTAGACTCGGGGAATACATGAAAGACCGATTCTATGACAAACTAACAGCAGGAAAACCACAGACAGCGATAAGGTAATTAGGCCGGGAGATTTAACGCAAACATAATAAACACCATGAGATTTTCCAGGCACTCAATGGACGGCAATGCGTCGTGGTGAGTACTCCACTAATCCCTGCCAGTTCTGTTCAAGTTTGCGGCTAAACGTACGGACACGTGCCCGTCGGCAGAATCCAAAACGGCAACACGACGTGTGTTCTGTACGGGATCGGCTAATCTCAGCCAAACTGTGTGATGCCATCGCCGAGTCCCTCCCTGCCCCAGCTGCTCCCTAAGCAGTAATCAATACTACCCTCACGGCAAAATTGCAAGACATTCGCACAGATTTTATGGTTCCTAAGTGTTCATCCTTGGCTACTCTGAGGTGATACAAGGACATGTGCAACGATTGTGCAGGGGGTATCGGATCCCGAATACGTCAGAAAACCCCGGTTTATGATGCCATTCTTAGAAATGTAGAATCTTCCACACTTCGTGAACGTGTCTCATTTATCGTTGCTATAGTGCAGCAAAAAATGCATCGGATATAGAATGCTCCAATTTTGAATTTGGAAACAGATGAATCTCACAGGAAAGGAATTCATTTTATAACATGAATAGGCTAGCGAAATAAATTAAGAATATGAAACTAGATCTAATATCTGTAAGACGGAGAAGGTGGAAGGTTTGCTGTCGTTAATGGTGGTTGTTCAGCCAACAAAACAAAATTTCGGCCAGTACTCGACTTCAGGGAGCTGAACGTACACGTTGCGTGTCACACGGGAGGCGATGTTATGGACGTGTGCGGAGAGACCATGCGAGAGTGGAGGCAGATTCAGAAGGCTTCGACGATTGTGGATTTAACATCTGCATACCTACAGATCCATATTTCACAGAAATTCTGGAAATACCAGCTGGTCAGATACAAGGGCCGAACGTACTGCCTGACTAGGTTAGGTTTTGGCCTGAATTCTGCACCAAAAATCATGGCAGCGATCCTTAAAACGGTGCCTAAGCAAGGAGGACGCAGTCAGAAGAGCCACCAGTTCCTACATTGATGATATTTTGGTGGATGAGACGGTAACAACTGCGGAGGACGAAGTAAAACACCTCAACTGTTTTGGGCTAATTGCAATACACCCGGATTCGTTGGAGGGAAGAGCGGTGTAAGGGCTCCAACTAAGAAAGGGCCAGATAGAACGGTTAGTGTTTCGGAGGAAAATGAGATCCCGGAGGTGTCGGAAAAATTGAGCAGGCGAGAACTCTTCTCAATATGCGGAAGACTGGTGGGCCATTACCCTATTGAAGGGTGGCTACGGACTGCATGTAGTTATATCAAAAGGCGAGCAAGTGGAGTGAAGTGGGAGGATGGAGTTGATAAAGAGACTGTGGGCATTATGAGAGAGATTATTGAAGAGGTGAAAAGGGAGGATCCAGTGAGAGGTGTTTGGCATGCACCCAACAGTGCAGAAGGTGTTGTGTGGTGTGATGCAAGCTGTATAGCAGTGGGGGTCACCTTGGAGATAGGTGGTGTTACTGCAAAAGATGCTGCCTGGTTGGTGAAGGACGACGTGGCTCACATAAATGTGGCGGAACTGGATGCGGTTATGAAGGGCATCAACTTAGCCTTGAAATGGGGGCTACAGAATGATGTTGAGATGAGGACCGACTCAGTCACTGTGTTGTCTCGGATCCAGTCCGAAGCTACAGGAGAAAGGAGGATGAAGACGAAAGGCGCTGCCGAGATGCTAGTAAAGCGTCGATTGATGATGTTAAGGGAGCTGATTAGGGAATTTGATCTTCAACTTAGGGTCACTATCATTCCTTCAGCGAAGAACAGAGCAGATGTGATAACGAGGGTGCGGAAGACCTGACTAAATGCGCCGAATGAGGCGGCTGTTGCAATATGTTGTTTGAATGAAGACACTCTGAAGGATTTGCATGACACGCACCATTTTGGAGTGGATAGAACCTTGTTCTTGGCCAGGAAGATGGACCGCAGAATCACAAAGGAGGCCGTTAGGACAGTGGTTGAGAGATGTAGCCGGTGTCAATCAATCGACCCTGCGCCGAGTAGACACGAATCTGGTGAGGTTCAGGTGGCAGAGAACTGGAGCAGGTTGGCGATAGACGTAACGCACTATCGACAGAGCCGTATCTGTAAATGGTCGACTGTGGACCAGGAAGAGTCGCTATTTGGAGGGAAATCAAGACGGAAAATGCAGGTGAAATTGCAAAGGTCTTGGAAGAGGTGTTTTTGGAGAGGGGTCCAGTGACGGAAGTGCTAAATGACAATGGAACTGCCTTTCGCTCAGCTGCCATGGAGAATGTGTTGGATAAGTGGGGAGTGCGTCGATATTTCAGGGCTGCAAATAGACCAGGCGGAAACGGAATTGTAGAGCGGCATCACAGGACCATTAAGGCTATAGCTGAAAGGGGCCAGATTTCGCCGCCAGAAGCTTTCTTCTGGTATAATATGGCTCCAAAGTCAGGGCAAAAAATGGAGTCAGTGCCGCATAGGGCAGTCTTCAAGTACGAGTGGCGGCATCTCCGAACGGTACAGGTACCCGCGGAGAAAGGCGAGAAGCAAGCGACTGTGCGAGTGGTAGAGGAAGTGTGGATCAAACCGCCTGACGCTCGCTGTACCACACGCTGGGGTAGGGGCATTGTGACAAGTGTCCAGTCCACGAACAATGTATCTATCGACGGCATCCCTCGACACATCCTTGATGTGCGGCCGGTACTGGTGTCATCAGAGGAAGACAACGACGTCGAGCCAAGTAGCACACGTTCACGAAGAGGCTCCGCGGAGATCGCAGCGAGAGAGAGGCCGCCATGTTGGTCGAGCGACTACGTGATGGGTTGACATGGGATGATCGTGTAGATCAAAGGGGCGTGTGGTTTGAGCTGTCCCCCTTTGCCAATTGGCTGTTTGGAGAAATGGAAAACTAGATGGCTCTGTGTGGATTGAGTTGTCCCCCTTTGCAAATTGGCTGGTTGGAGAAATGGAAAACTAGATGGCTCTGGTTGATAGTCAATTTGCATAAGTGGAGAAATGTGTAGCATATAAACGGTACTTTTTTTAAAGCAGGGGTGAAGAGCTCAGAGAGTGAAAGGGCGGTTTGAAGAAGTGACGGCGAATTATTTTTGGACGTTGAAGAGCTCGACCTTTTGGAAGGAACAGCTGTGTCTTATATATTTTTTTTTTCAAATTTCTTTTTTTTTCTACTTCACTACACATCAGTAGCTGCAAACAGATCGTGGGTGTCATATGTTATTTAAATTATGTCAGACATATACGCTTTTAATTTACAGGGTTTTAAAGTTTTAATTAAAAAAAAAAAACATAGTTGATCTTCAAAACCGAAGACCTGTTAACACGTATAAAGGGGGAGACTCATTTCTTTCTAGAAAATAATTATTTTGGTTTAAACATTTGAAAAGTAGTTTCAAGTGCTGAGGAATTTAAAACAATTGAAAGAAATCCAATTAATTGCATGAAATAAATAACCTTCCCCAATAGATACATTTACTATTAAAGGAAAGTGAGAAATATTTTCGTAAAAGTAGAGGAAATGTGTAAGTTTTACAAACTCAAAATTCATAAAATTTATATGCTGAACATTACTTTTTTATTTAGTTGTACTTGCAAACATGATTGAGATAACTTTAATTACTCAATTGAATTAATTGGAAAAGTTTCGAACGATATCAGGTATGTAGGCATACATTTGTTACATACTCTACATATGGACATAAAATGAATGAGGTCGACCGAGTTAAATGTATTGTTATTTTCTACATGACAGTCTTAAAGAAGTCGACTTTCTAATGGTGTCGCCATGAGTGTATTTTCTCTTTTTCCTCTTCATTGTTTGTTTATAACTTTTTCATTCGTTTATGGAGATGAGTGATTTTCTAATGCATGCTGTTGTACAGAATGGAATCAGCTATACGAAAGTACAAACCTTCTGGATTGTAAACTATTCGATTTGTCGCAATATATTTTAGGGATAGGGTTTCGTGGTTATTTACTTTAGATGAAAGCCATGGAACTGACGTTTCAATTAAGCCCACGGGGAAAAGTAGGCATTTAATTGGCTAATAGATTAGAAGAGCCAATGCTTGATTCTATGCTGTATATTTGATTTATTTGCAGCTCGGGTTTAGATCGCTGTGGAGTAATGCACTTAATCTCCTAATTTGTGGGCATTTAGAGGCCGCGTGTCTCTTGTGATGATATAGCTTGACCCAACCGCGTTAATGAAAATGGATTTAGATAGTAATGCAGATAACTTAAATAGTTTAAATGAAATTACCAATTCTATTCTGTGTGCGTTGCCCTGGATTCTGTTGTAAGTGATCAAGTTTGAAGATTTGTCCTCGCACATAACCGTCTAATCAGCAACTACGATTTGAAGAAAACACTGATGCAGCAAAATCGATTTCTCTTTTATTTTAATACTTACCCGGGTTTTTTTTTTATGGGAGTGTGTTTTTATTGCGGTGTATACTGGTTTTAATTTTTTTTTATGAGTTAAAGAGCTTTTAAGAGATAAAATAGGAATTTAAAAAAATATAAACATGCAACCTATTATATCAAAATTAAAATCGGGTAAAATGTTGTTATAGTTTGAGGTATCGAGTAAAATGTTGGTATAGTTTAAGAAATCGGGGAGTCGGGTAAAATGTTGGTATAGTTTAAGAAATCGGGGAGTCGGTTAAAATGTTGGTATAGTTTAAGATAAAACTGAAGTCATTGACTATAAATTTTCCTATTTGTTTCTCTCGTAAATCTAAATTTCCATGCTTTAATTACGAGAGAATGCCTTGTATATTAGCATGATAGTTGATGTTTGCTTACATTATGCAGGATTGTTTATTTATCATCAGGTTATTTATTTAAAATATATATAAAATTCGAACTTAACTAAGCATGTAATTTCTAATATATTTAGCATTGTATTCAGCTAATCGTGTTTAGACTAAGGGGAAACTTAATTAACAAATTAGCATATCATAGATATTAATATTCATCCCACGTAATTTATATATATATATACATATATATATATATATATATATATATATATATATATATATATAATTTTTCATACAAAATAGTTACATTTCCCATTAAACATACTATTACATGAGAGGATTCTGTTCATAAATGTACATGTAATTTATACAAAAATCTTAGAAAAGTATAAAATGAAATATGAAAGCCATTATAAATAATTACACATTGAATATTTTAGGTTTATTATGTGGAAAGAGAGTATTATACTTTTAGAATATAAAAGTCAATAAAAAAGCGGAATTTAACTTTTGATATATTACATATAAAATCAAAATTTGTATAATGTTTCAATGAAGTGCAGTATAAAATATAAGGAGGGTTTTTTTTGCAATGAATGTGCGAATAGTTTTTACATCTAAGGAACAATAATGTAAATAATATAATAATAAGTATTATTCTTAAAATAATCAGAAAAATAACATTTCGTATTTTAACTTGAATTGATTCCAAATTACTTTGTATGATCTAGTGGTATCAGTTTACGGATATTTTCAATTAAATACATCTAAGATTTAATTGGTGCTGCTTCCAAGTAAAAATCAATCCAATAAGCTTAGTTCGTCATGAGAAAATTCTAAAATTATGCACTTAGCATTTCTTTCGAATGTTGCTATTATTAGATTATGAGAAATGGAAAGTATACAAATTCGATCGTTTAAACTATTACCATGTAAAAGAAGTAAAAAAATATACAGAGTGACGGGCATCGCTCCAAAAGCTTTGCCTCATAATTTTCATACAATAATTTAAAGGATAGAACGACTAAAGTTATACCATTAGAACGAGTAACATTTATTACCTCAGTATATATATATATATAAACGAGATAAGACACTGATTAGAAATCAGATGAACGATCCTGATAGATATTACTTGAGGTAATACTTTCAGGGCGAACCTAGCCAAAAAGGAGATGCTCTATATTAAAGCATATATAAGTTTAGTGGTTATATTTAAATTCTAAGAAAGCGATATATAGACAGATATGTTCGAATTAAGAATTTATTGTTTGACAAAAGGAATATATAGAAAGGGTTACGTTGATTTCCTTAATCCATGCAGGTTCTTAATGGAATTTCATTAAGTACCTGCCTGCTATCCCAATCTTAACCTTCCCCCTTCTCTCTTTACCCTCTCTACTTCATACCTCCTCTTTCCCTCATCTAAAAGGCTTCCCTCACCCACTACCAACAAGGAAGCTGACCAACACTTCACCGAGATTCTCACCACAAGCAAGTCGTCCAACGCATCGTTCTGAATATCATCTCCCGGATTATTCTGCCATCCATACCATTGATACGGGCATATATACATTGGAATGTTATCTCCATTCAATATAAAATACACTGTGGCAATACTTAAAAAGATTTTGGATTACATCTACCAAAACACACTCAACGCACCAACGAATACGGCTGCCCCATATACCTTTCGGAAAATCAATAAGGACGAACAACGCTTTTTTGTTATATGGGACTACTGCCTTCTCTCCTGGACCAATATTCTGCCTCTCTGGATTTATAACCGCTGAGGATATTGGACTCATTCCGATAATAGACTACCCAGGTTGTATCAAATTCCCTTTCCTATAATTATTTCCATATAAGTATCATTCACCACTTAAAAAAAAAATATTTGTGATACTTGTGCTGAAAAGTAAAATAAGTGTCAATTCATAGCTGGATATTTTGCTAACCGCATTTCATTTCCTCTGATGATATGAACCGTTATTGAGCATCCATGGATTAAGGAAATCAATATACCCCCTTCTATATATTCCTCTTGTCAAACAATAAATTCTTAATTTGAATATGTGTCTATATGTTGTTGTTTTTTCAAAATTTAAATATAACCACTAAACACACACACATTATATATATATATATATATATATATATATATATATATATATATATATATATATATATATGTATAAGGAATGAAAAAATGTACCAGCGGTGGTTGACGTTATGTTTAAAGAAAAAATAGGAAAAACCGAATGAAATTATTAAAAAAATCAACGTTTCGTCCTTGTCTCAGAGGACATCTTCAGGATAATTGAAATAAAATGTGATAAAAGAAAAAGTCAAAGATCGTGCGAAAAAAGACAGTTTTTTAAAATCCAACCCATGTCGGGAAAGGACGAATATGTGTGCGTATGGGAAGGTTGTTTGATGTCTATATATACAATTTTAAAATGCATTTAAAATAAATATGTACATTTTTTTTTCTTTTTTTTTTTCTCTTCTGCGAAACTACTCATTTTCCTGAAACATTCAAAGAAAAACGGCTAGCCAGGATCCACCCTGATACCTTGCTCTTTGATTATTATTTTCCCTATGCTAGGGGTTAAATGGTAGAAGCCTTTTCTTTGCGTAATAGTATTAGTATTAAAAAAAAAATTATAGACAAGAGGACTCTGATTTTACTAAAGGCTTCATACAAGGGATAATAGCTTTAACAACTACCCAACCTCAAGAATTAGCACTACCAAAAAGATACATTGATGCCTTAAAACTTTTAACAAAAAATAAAGACATTATTATTTCACAAGCCGATAAAGGAGGGGGTATAGTTATAATAGATAAAGACCTATATCTAAAGAAAATGCACACACTATTGGCAGACGGAGATATATACACTCCGATAGATTTAAAATCAATAGAAAAAGATTTCGATACTTTTAATAAATCCGTAAAGAAACTTATCGGAAATGATAAAAAATGGATAAATAACATAGAATACCACCCCACTATTCCTATATTATACGGCCTCCCAAAAATACATAAAGAGAACGTCCCTATGAGACCTATAATATCAAACATTGGAAGCGTCACCCATAAATTAGCACGAGCTATTGCCCAAATTTTAACTCCACTAATGGGCACCATCAGCACTTCACATATCAAAAACTCTGGTGACCTCCTAAATAGAATAAAAAATATGGACATGCAAAATAAAACCATGCATAGTTTAGACATAATTTCCCTGTACACCAATATTCCAATCAAAAAATGCCTTAATCTACTCCACAAGCACTTAATCAAAATTAAAGCCGACCTACCTTTTTCCTCAGATACACTAATACAAATTATAAAACTCATCACTGATAGAACCTACTTTCAATTTAATAATTCTTACTATAGACAGAAATTTGGACTCCCTATGGGTAACCCCCTTAGTGGTGTACTAGCCTGCTTATTCTTAGAATTCTTAGAAACTAACTCTTTTAAACACAGACTTCCTAAAAACTCCACATATTTTAGATATATAGATGACATTCTTATTTTTCTCCCTAAAAACACACAAATAGAACAAATTAGAAATAAATTAAATTCAGTGGAACCATCTATAAATTTTACATATGAATCCGAACAAGACCACTCCCTAGCTTTTCTAGACATATTCCTCATCAGATCAGAAACTGATCTGAGTTTCAAAGTACATAGAAAGACCACACACAAAAACGACTATATTCATTACTACTCACACCACAATGATAAAATAAAGACGGGCATGATTATAGGTTTTTTCTTACGTGCCTTTAGAATATGCAGTCCCCAATATCTTAATGATGAATTTCAATATATTACGAATGTTTTAAGAAAACTACAATATCCATCCTATTTCATTTCTTACGCAAAGAAAAAAGCTACGAAAATACACTATAACATAAACACACAGAAAAATAAAACAGATACCTCACTATTAAACAGACATCTTTTCATTCCCACCCACACCAAAAACACAAAAATCTACGACACTCTTAATAGACTTGGTTTTCACCTGATACAAACAACTTCCTCAACCATAAAACAGACATTAAAAACTACCAAGCACTCTCCCAAAACCCTCACATCCGATGCCGGTATATATTCCATCCCATGTAACAACTGTCAACAAGCGTACATAGGTGAAACACAACGAAAATTGAAATTAAGACTTAACGAGCACAGAAGAGATATGAGGAATGGTAACGCCCTAAATGCACTCTTTTGCCATTGTGCAGAACACGATCACTCATTTAATTTAGATCAAGCAAAAATTATTAAATACGTGATAGATAGAGCTAAAAGAAGACTTTTAGAATCAGCACTAATTTTGAATACTAATACTATTACGCAAAGAAAAGGCTTCTACCATTTAACCCCTAGCATAGGGAAAATAATAATCAAAGAGCAAGGTATCAGGGTGGATCCTGGCTAGCCGTTTTTCTTTGAATGTTTCAGGAAAATGAGTAGTTTCGCAGAAGAGAAAAAAAAAAGAAAAAAAATGTACATATTTATTTTAAATGCATTTTAAAATTGTATATATAGACATCAAGCAACCTTCCCATACGCACACATATTCGTCCTTTCCCGACATGGGTTGGATTTTAAAAAACTGTCTTTTTTCGCACGATCTATGACTTTTTCTTTTATCACATTTTTATTTCAATTATCCTGAAGATGTCCTCTGAGACAAGGACGAAACGTTGATTTTTTAATAATTTCATTCGGTTTTTTCTATTTTTTCTTTAAACATATATATATATATATATATATATATATATATATATATATATATGTTCCCATCTATTCTCAATAAACATTATCCGTGCAATGCAAATATTCCTTTCTAATCCTGATGCATGTCAAGTAATTTGGAGCCTTCTTTTACGGCACATCTGAATAATTCAAACTCAATATGCCTTGAAAAATTGGACCACGTTAATGTTTCCTACTTATTTTAGAAAATAAACTCATAAACATTATATAACATAAAAATTAACGCTACTGTTTAAATATTTTTTATTAAAAATAATGTTACACATTTCAAATGACATTTATTGTAATGATTTTATTTACCAATTTAATTATTTCATTATTCAAATTGATATTGGTTTATGATTTCTTTAACGGAATAAGATATTAGATGTTTAAAGGAAAATATCCGAATTATTATTAAGTGGAAAGAAAACATAAACTGAAAATCATACAGATAGAAAACATATTAAGAAAGAAAAATGCTACAAGAGACACATTTACCTCATATAAAACAAACAGACGCACATATAATAAAAATATGTATTAGTTTTATTTACGATAACTGAAACAGTAGAGCGATTCCAACACCCGGCACTTTAAACTATGCACAAAAATAATCATACGGTCATCTCCAGAGATCAATGTTAACACAATGCAACCGACATATGTTCCCTGCTCTTTTAGCATTTATAATAGAATTAACTTCCTATAAAATCGAAAACGGCGTTAGTCAAATTATTATTCATTATCAGAATTAAACCATATTGAACAAGATCAAGTATCAAGGCTAGCAATCATAACTGCATGTCGATAACTACAGAATGTAACGTAAGAGGTAAAATGTGTTTTATGAATATATAAATATAGGTTTATTTCTCAACGTAAAAATGCTTCGGATTTTTTCAGAGTACTAAATAAATTAGATTACTAGAATTATTAAGACTCTAGATATTTCATTGTATCGTTATTCTTAATGTTTTTGAACGATTTAAACTTCGATTTTCGGGATATGCATTTTGTCGAAATACGGACTAGTTTATTCGCGGTTTTATGTTGTTTCAGTTGCATTCTATTGCATAATTGTTTTCCAAGAATAACTTATTATCAAAAACAAAATTAAAATATGGTACGTATTTCCGGTCATAAGTACATCTCTGTAAAACAAGAACAAGGAATACAGGTTGTATCTCAAATCTGAACATAAGATCTTTGTTCCACAAAAAAGAAAACCAAGTTACTATCTTAACTTACTACTAGATTTTAAAACATGTAAGTATAATCTAGAATACAACAAAAATAGTTTTAAAGATTATTTTTATTATTTTGGTATGTTACTTCATAAGAACCATTCAAGTTGTAGCCTCGAATTTATTGAAAACATATTTAACAAATGGTATCTTTTCTGCCTCTAGGTATATGTATTTGCTAGCTGTCAATATTTGGTCAGTCACCGAGGCTGTGAGTGTTTATGATTCAAATATATTAATATTTTGTCACGAATATAAATCATAATACGATTTCCCTTAACCAACTTTGCTTCGAATATTTATAAGCTGTTTTTTTACCTATATCTTTGAATATCCTGGTCAGACATGTATTAGGTAATTATTGGTCATAATTGTAAAAGGGGTAGGAGTAATGTAAATATTCTTACACTAATTGCCGATATTATGACTATTTTGAAACACGCAAATAAATCAAACGTTATTTATTAGAGAGCTAATAATAACTATGCTTCCACGTCGTAAGGATAGTAGGGGTATCAATGTGTGTGTGTGTTTTAAATATTCAAACGTCTTCTATTATTTCTTTTTGTTCATCTTTTCCTCATTTATTTTAGCTTATTTAAACAATTGAAATTATTTTTCAACTTTCTTGAAACTATTTTTCTAGAAATTACTTGTTCATATTGAAGTTATTTATTTCTATTTCTTATTTTAGTGGCAGTACCTGCGTTATATTCAATATTGTTTAACGCAAAAAAGGTAAAACTACGCGTTTAGTGGTTTTACCGGTCGAATAAAGTATTAAAAGTTGTTATAGGTGATTTTCATTTGTGCAACACATTCACATCTGTAAAAAAAAAACGAACATTATTTGCAAAGTTTATTTGAAATTTTAGAAAACTAAATAATGGTGTTTTTGTAACCGGCAAACAACTTAAAAAAGATATTTGTATAAATAACAAAACAAATGAAACCGACTGTAGCTGTCGTGACATTCAAGGTAGTAGAAATGACACACACGGCAACGACCACCAAAAGAATTTGTATCTCCTTTTCTATTTATAGAGTTCTGAAGGGATTATACCTTGTGCAGATATGCAGGCACACATGACCCCCTCACCAAAAAGGTGAACCACTGAAAAGTTATGAATATTCTTACATCTTTGGGGCAGTGGGTTGTTAATCGGTGAAAGTTATCTTCACTGGATTTTCGCTGTTCTGGTTGGGGTAATTACGATCGTACGTCGCAATATCACCTTGATCGGCTATGTTGCTGCAGGGGGATGCGTTTCAGGTGTCATCTAACTGATTTATTTATGTGGTATTTATGTTGTTTAAGTGTGTGCCTGTAGTTTGTATGATATACCCAATATAACTTATTATTCACAATATGATTTAAGGTTTGCGCTTTTTAGTTATATATTTGATAATTTCTGAATGGCATCTCAATACCGTTGGCAATTTAAATTAACTGCTATTTCCATGTTTGTACAACCAAATAGAACTTTAGAATCCGATATAGACAAACCGTCTTTGCCAATAATACTTTCTGCTAAGGTGGATATTATTGGCTTTTTGCCTTTTCACTAACGCTTCGTTTAAATATTAGTTCCTTTTTCATGAAACTATTTCGGATGCTTAACTGGATTACGGGTCGAATATCAAAACACGTATTTTAAAGTAATAAAATGCAAAATGTTATATATATATATATATATATATTTATTTATATATATACATATATATATATATATAATATACAGAGAGAGAAAGAGAGAGAGATAGATGGATAGATTTATTTCCGAAAACCATGAGCGATCTTTCTAATGAAAATTAATTTCTTGGTATTTGATCTAGGAGAATCCAGATCGATTAGTTAATTATCTCTAAAAAAATCTGTAACTAAAAATCGACATATCTTTAAAAGCGGTAGAAAGTATCAACGAATATCATCAAGGCCCCCTAGCGTAACATGATACGCACTCGATCCTAATATTTTCTAGCTAGTCTTATTTGCTGTAGAGTACTGTTGTAAGAAACAACAAAAATATATGTAAGGCAGTATTTTATTCTTCGGCTTTATACACCTTTCGATATTTCTTTATATCGATATATATATATATATATATATATATATATATATATATATATATATATATAAGATATTGGGAGTGTTACATCTGATTCCTTATACCATCGCTATTCCATTTTCTTTTGGTATTTTTAGCAATTCCCTGGGATATTTATCGGTTATTCATACAATTCTCGTTTCCTTTCTTTTATATGATATCGCTTACTTTTACTTTTTGTATCTTTCTGTTCTTTTATATTTGCGCACATAATTTGTTTTACTCAATAATAATCCTACCGTTACCAATCCTATATCTCATTCTTGGATGAAAACGCAATGGATGTTCCTGTAAATCTCACAAAAACAGCATTAAATCCCAAAGCAACGGTAATGGGTAATTGATTTGACGTTGGAAGCGGCACAGTTATTGCCCGCAAGCTCCAACGCTCGCAGTTACAGAACTCGAAAGATAACAGCTGATACATGCAGACTAACATCAATAATAACACCACAGATAACCCGTGAATAGATGTTTAGCTAATAAATTATACTGGATTCAAGATTCCCTTAAAAGTACAATTGACCGAACCTGATAATGCTCGCAGATAACCAATCAAATCCAAGAAACAAAACTTTCCCACTCTAACAACCAGTAGAAACTAAATAATGGCATACACATATATAAGCACACAAAGGCACATATTTATCCAATTATTACTCTGTATGTACTGACATTTAAATGAATGCCATGAAAGAGACAAAATGTATAGGCAGATATATGTTGCTTATAACAGTTGAGAAAACGTTATAAATTGCAAATACAAATATAATTAGACTAGTCATCGTATAGTATATAAGTTGTTTGCTAATAACTAATCGTAACATCAATTTTCGATTTGTGTGCAGACGTGTAAAGAGGTTTTTAATATGCGTTGAGCAACTACAAAATGTCCACACTGTTATTAGCTCAATTGTAACGGAAAAATAGAGATAAGCGGATTCAAGCAAAATTCATATGTCTTTGGTACTTGTTAAAATAACATAATATATATATATATATATATATATATATATATATATATATATATATATATATATTAAGACCATTTTTAATTATATAGATATAAATGTGTATATATAATACATATATATATATACAGTGTGGATCATATTTATTGGCACGCTAAAATAAAAGTTAAATTTTGTCTAATAAATTCTAAAAAAGGGATTAAATTAAAGAAAATAACAAAGTATATTATGTATTTTTAACTGGCCTTTCCGATGCAGCAATCGGATTTTAGAAAAAATAAATAACAAAGGAACAACAAACATAATTGCAAAAAAACCCTTGTTCAAAATTATTGGCACGGCTTTGTTTTTCTTTTAGTATCAGTATAATATCAATCAATTTCCGGTTTACGTGCTTTCTGAACTTTTTTATAGCCATATTATGCTTGTTTAACGCTAATTCAGTGAATAATTTTTTTTCAGATAATTTTTAGATAGCGATTTATTTAAACTATTATAAGTGACTAAATTATAATTTTCAATCGCCATGGTTAAAACTAAGGAACACCGCGAAGACGTCAGGAAGCTTGTTGTAGCATGCCATACCAATGGGGAGGGCTATGATAAGATTTCAAAGAAGCTAAACCTTCCCAAATCCACTGTTAGAGCCATAATAAACAAGTTCAAATCGAAAGGCCACGTTATGAGTTTAGAGGGTACAGGGAGAAAAAGGATTCTTTCCCCAAGAGATGAACGGAAAATTGTTCGACAAGTAAAACAAAACCCAAGGATCTCTGTTGGGGAGATTGTTGATGAACAGAGCACCTCTGGAGTGAATGTATCTCGACATACAGTTGGTAGAGTTTTGAAGAGAGCTGGTTTAAAAGCATATCGTCCGAGAAAGACTCCCTTATTGTAGCCTATGCACCTGAAAGCAAGGCTAGCCTTTGCAAAACGTCATATTGATAAAGATGTTGCATTCTGGAAACGTGTTCTATGGACTGACGAAACGAAAATAGAGTTATTTGGCCATAATAAAGTGTCTTATATTTACAGAAAATCTGGCGAAGCTTTCCTGCCTAAGAACACCATACCCACAGTGAAGCACGGTGGAGGCAGTTTGATGTTTTGGGGATCCTTTGCTGCCTCTGGACCAGGCCGACTTGTTAAGGTCACAGGTAGCATAAAAAAGGAAGATTATGTTAAAATATTGGATGAAAACCTGAAAGACTCTGCTAAAGAGCTCTCACTTGGTCGTCGTTGGTGGTTCATGCAAGATAATGACCCAAAGCATTCGGCTAAACTGACTAAGAAATAGCTTGAGGACAATCATATTAATGTTTTGGAGTGGCCATCACAAAGCCCAGACCTTAATCCAATTGAAAATTTATGGAGAACATTAAAATTGAGGGTAATGCAAAGGAAGCCTAAGAATCTTATTCAATTCGAGGATTATTGTCAGGAAGAGTGGGCTAAAATTACTACTGAAGAGTGCAACAACTTGATTGTAAACTATGAAAAGCGACTGAGGAAGGTAATCAAGGCCAAAGGCTATACAATTGATTATTAAATAAATCGTGCCAATAATTTTGAACAAGGGTTTTTTTGCAATTATGTTTGTTGTTCCTTTGTTATTTATTTTTTCTAAAATCCGATTGCTGCATCGGAAAGGCCAGTTAAAAATACATAATATACTTTGTTATTTTCTTTAATTTAATCCCTTTTTTAGAATTTATTAGACAAAATGTAACTTTTATTTTACCGTGCCAATAAATATGATCATCACTGTATATATATATATATATATATATATATATATATATATATATATATATATATATATATATGTGACGTGTATATATATATATATATGTATACGTTGTATTCGATACGTATGCTAAACGTGTATTACGACAACTTTGTTGAAGTTGAGACAAATACATTTGAAACATCATACACCACAAGACGATTATACAGTAATTATTATATAACCAGGAACATTACTATGTATTTTAATGTGTATATTCCTTCATGAGTTTCTAATAAATATCTTGCGATATGCATTCAAATTTATATTATTTATTTTTAGTATATTATTGTTTCTTTCAATTAAAATAATAACTATGAATACTATTAATTTAAATACTTTAGTATACATAAGTAACATAGATTGAAACACATTCTCTAATTTTAAAAATTAAGTTGTAATAAATATTAAATGGGCATTTTTCATTTTGTTAAAAAAAATAGTAAGGTATCTGAAATGATGATATATTCTATCGAATAAAAGAAGCATACTGGTATTGTTTACTAATAAACCCACTGTTTTCTTTTATTTAAGCTGTCTTAAAAATAATGGTATTGAATAATAAGTTATTTTATATTACATATTGAAAAATACACAAATAAAGAAAGATTAGTATTGAAATATATACAGTAGATTGTAGATTTCGACATTTCAGTTCTACCTTACTTAAAGACATGCTTCAGTAATAACCACCCTGTTCCTTTCTCTAAGAAAGTGCCTGTAAAATTTTATTTGGCAATGAGTATTTATTAAAAAAACATTATTTCCTATAAGTATCCCTGACATAACAAGAACGAAATATGCTTATTGCGAAAACAGGAAATGTCTAATTATCTTAGTCTTGTACGGTCCAAGGATAGGGATAGGAGGGAAACAGAGAAAAGAAAGAGTTTCGCACCTTATTGACCTTTGAAAATAACTACTAGAATTAGAAGCTTTATTGCCGCGACTTTATTGAGATGTCACTACCAACAAGCCAACCAATCCAGAAAATAAGGGAATAGGCCTAACAATTCTGAGGAACACATGCAATTAAAATATTTGTAGAAAACAACTGAAACTTGCATCTATGGAAACTACTTTATTGTGAAGATGTAAAGGTGAGGCTAAAAACGTTTTTACGAGATAGAAAACAAATATATATGCGCAATGATATGCCCATTGTTAAAGATAGGCCGCGAGTATAATGTGCTGACGTTAAGTCGCCTCACATTTATAAGCATTAATTTGGTGTAAAGTAATATAATTACTGGATTACTTTCTCTTTATGCTAGTTTAGAGTTAATGTAGGAGTTATCTCTTGATGGTCGTATTGCTATCAAAGGAATAAATAATAACGTTCACAAAGGCGATATATGTTGTCTACGTAATGGTGAATACTTTTGAGCATTGGTAGCACTAGCGAGAATGAGCGATGTGGCTGTGCCCTCATCAAAATAAAAAACTACTCAAGTGTGCCAAAAATACACACGCTTGTATATATATATATATATATATATATATATATATATATATATATATATATATATATATATATATATATATATATATATATATATATATATATATAGGGTGACTAAAAAAAACAGGTCCAACTCTAATTAGGATCCGTTTCATAGTGTTTTGTCGTATTTAAATGAAACTGTGGTCATAACTAGTTTATTATTATCAGAACATCACTTCAAAACAGTAGGATATTTGGCCTTTTTTTCGTTTTTTCTCCGTTCTATAGCATATGTTCTAGATGGTATCTTGTTTTTTTGGTCACCCTATATATATATATATATATATATATATATATATATATATATATATATATATATATATATATATATATATATATAATATCGAATACGTACCTGTTTTCTTGTTCATAATTTGATTAATATATAAAATAAAAGCCCGTTTCCCAAATTAATGTTCACACTGCAACGCAACTCGTATTAACTCCCGGCTCATTTTTATATAGACTTTCTATTAAAAACACGTTTACATTTACGAACTGACCTTATTTGATTAGTACATTTAGATTTAGTTTGATAAGTATTTATATTGTATTTATATATATGTTTTATTATATTTGGCAATATAATTACTTTTACTTTCATATTAAGAATATTATGTAAAGGAAGTTTATTTAATTTATTAATTCCATATATTTAATTTGATTTATATTTAAATATTACCAGCGAATATCAACTGCATTTAAAAACAGAAAATGAGTTGGATCCCCTAAAAATATAAGAGTTAGCAAAAGTATCTTACACAATAATAAGCATTTTCCAGAATTAATTACTTTTTTTCGAATAAATATCACTTGAACATTAGTTTCTTGACATTGGTAAAGACATTTCAAATTTAAATACAAAAATATAAACAAGAAGGTGTAAACTGCCAGTTACGGGATATGGTATGAATTGACGATTACAAAGTGTTGCCTATTCTTTTAAGAGTTTCTTATTAGAATTTTCAAATTACATTTTATATTTAATGAAAATCGTTGTAATTAATAAATTATTTTCAACATCGTATTTTCAATTTACTTTTCAGTACGTGAGGTTGAAAAGAATGATCGATTAACAAAAATTTATTAACTTTTTTTAATATTTATGAAATTTACTTTCTTCTATAAATTACTTATTTTCAGTGTAGTAAGTTATTTTTCAGCAAACTATTTTTTCCAGAATTTTATGTTGAAAAAAGAAACAGACAAACAAATGCTAAACAAAATAAAATCGTTTAAAACGTTTCATAATTCATGAAATTCAGAATTTTTGATAAATTACTAACTTTCTATATTATATATTTTTTCACAAAAAAGTCTTGCAGTACGTGATTTTTGTTTACCTACATTAAATAAGTATTAATCCGGTATTGATACAAAATACAAAGTATGAGGAAGAAATAACGTCATTATTTTCAAAGCCATTTTAGTATAGTGGGAGTGCGTTTTGTATCTTGTATACAGTGTCATCTAGCAATAATAAAATATACATTAAAAACTGATTTTTTCTTGAGAATCCTATGTACAAAGAAAACAGATTTGTTTTCTGCGGAAATACCGCAGTTGCTATTTTTTCTTTTTTCATTCTACTCTGTCGTGTTTGTAAATATTTGTTTCAATAAGTATATTTATTAGAATTACCAACAGAATAAATAGGAGGTGAGTGTTTTGTGCATTAAATACTTTCACAGTGTAATACCCAAACAAAACAAAACTGGGTGACAGAATAGATATACAGCTAATATAGAGGGGAACAAGATATTTGCAAACCTAAAACATCTTCAACTTAAAAAAAAAAAATCAATTCAAGTATCTTGATTATGTAGTCGAGGCTACAGTTATTCAAGGAAGGTGTCTTCTGTTTAACTCAACGTCTCAGGCCGTGTCCGGATGTGAGAGCATGTATTTTTAAATACAGCGGCGGAAGGTCGCAGCTACTTGGCAGATAGCGGCGATTAGGCTGACTGTTGTGTTGTGGCAGATCAAGGGTGTGATGTTCTCGACTTATGACGAAACGAAGCGGTCCGACCGATTCAGGTCGGGGGATAAGGGGGTCAGTAAGTACTCCAACTTTTTACGCTTCTCTATCTGGGTCTTGTTGAACTTATGGGCTAGCACCGAATAATTCTTGATGTATTACCCAGAGTATGTTAGCAACTAGCTGATTGCACTAGGGTATTACTACACTAGTAAGCTAATTCAGGTACGCTTTGGAGTTTACTTGACCAGACCAGATACCATCAGCGTGACTAGCAACTCTATTGAGTTATGACCTCATATGTTAGATCCTCTGTATTAGGGTGCTGCCAATAATCCTGCTGACATGAATTAGATCTCGTTTATTTAACATCGTGTCACTTTCGAACATGAAAAAAGGCTTTTATCGCTTTGGGATTTGTACACAATTGGCCAACAAGTAAATGACCTGCACAAAAATATACAATTTAAATTAAACGAAAATTGGATCATATCGTCTTTGCGTGGGCCTCAATTTATCGTTTTAAACCTGTATGTTTCTTAAAGCAAGCTTACTTCCGAGATGCATGTTTAAGGTTAGAACCTTTTGCAAAGATATTTAAAATTATCGTAGACGATTGAGAATTCAGTATGTTATTGCTATATATCTTATAAAATGACAGACTGATTTGTATGATATCAGGTTCGATTAAACAGTTACAGCAGGAATTGAAATGCACCTTAGTAAAGCCTGCTTGCAACATCAGGCTAATTTCAAAAATGAGATCTGGACGCGATGACACTTGGAAGCATGATATGCGATAAGATTATGTGTTTAACTTAAAAACAATGGAACTGAAACATAACTAATGAAACATACTGCATTTGGACCATTATGCATGAATCTAGCATCAGCTTGTTAGTGGAATACGAAATTCAAAAACTGAAGGGGGGGGGGTTCTGAAGATAACAATAGGGGAAAGTGGATTAAAGTCTGATGACAAGAGTTTATTGACAAATAAAGAATTTCATAGATTGGTAGATGTCTATGGAGACTGTAGTTGCACAGTTTAATGTCAGTGTGGAAACTGAACACACAAACTGCTTGTTACTAAAGATGCAGGCAATATGCGAAAAGTTTGGCTCAGATGTGTTTCGTCCTTGTCACAGAATATTTTACCAAGATCAGCATCAAAACAGTTCCTCACTCTCTTTATAATTCAGTTCTTCCTCCCTTTGTTATTTCTTTATTCCCTAATCTCAAGGAAAATTTTACAGACTGTCTTTATATGACAATTGACGAGATGAAATAGGCTGTGACGAGGGTAATTAACACGCTCACAAAACTGAATATAAAGTGCATTGCAGCGACGGACAATTACATCCAATGACACTAGAATTTCATGCGTGTAATATCAATAAATATCCCCATTAAAAAAAAAGTCTAAAAGCTTATTGTCTACACCTCGTACTCGTCCACCTTCACATAAAAACTTTTTGAGCATTAACTTATTTTAAAGTGTGTATTTTAATTCAAAAGAAGTGTGACGCCTGTTGAAAAAGAACGATTAAAACTGTTGTGGAATTAGAATCATAGTCGAGTCTCGAAACAAAATGATATATATTCAATTCAGGGCAATGTTTCAAGTCTTAAAAATTAAAGTCAAGTATTTCCATTAAAGTATGATATTTCTTCTCTTACGTTCTATTAAAGTTAATAACGGAGGAAAAATTTAAGTAATCAGAAGAAACGTTCTATTTACTACAATTAAATAAAAAAATCAGATATTTTCATTTAAATAATGCAAATATCTGAAACGTATTTAATTGTACTTACAACTGTTTACTTATTTCAACTCCTTAAACATTTACAATTTCACACAAAATTTACAATTTTTTCAAATAATCTTAACTTAAATGGATTTATTTCTTCTTGTAGCTATATTTAAAAAGTATTTGTATATACTGTGACTAAATTATCATATATTTGGTTTGGTTGGTTTGGTTGGTTTTGTTTTACGGCATATCAACCCTTTTCGGGTTATTTAATACCGAATCAAAAGATTTTGAAGATTTTTTTTTGTTTAATAGAATATATTTGTTGTTTTCACGCACGTTTCTATTCAACCATTAGTTGGGACCCTAACAGGTACTACCACTCCGGGTCAGAGTGGACCTGGAAGCAATGGTAATTAAAGGGTGGCTCCACACTCTCCAAAGCCCACAAGCCGGGGCCTCATCACTGGATATAGTTTAAGGTAATATCCAGGACCCTCATTGAGGGGCTTTTACCCTTCGGCAGAGGGGGCAGTCGGTGTAGTCTAATGCCCCACCGACAGGGCCATCATATATTTGGAGACTATTTCACTTATATAAAACAATTATGTTTATATAAATAAAATAGCCATTGAAAGGAATCTAATTTAGTCTTAATCTACTCATAGTTACGTCTTTAATCAACATGACATTTATGCAAGAATATTTACGTAGGCTATTTCTACAAAATACTGTTGCATTTAGTTATTTTCTTATTAAGTTTTCTGTTTTGTTTACATGGAAACATGATAGAATTAAATTACTTATTTTGTTTTAAAAGATAAGTAATTTTCTGTAGGTGTTATCAATCGCAACATAAATCAGAGTATTTCAGCGACTCTGTGCCTAGATGATTTGCGTTCATCCTCAATCCGGGATTTGCGATGAAAATAAGTACAATTCGCATTACAAATCAAACGCAGAAAGAATCTAGTTATAAATATATGTAATGAAAGAGATGAACGACTTCAATGAGAAAGGCAGTGGCGTTACGCCAAAATAAAATTTTAAAGGCTTATTTAGACAAAGACAGTACCAAACAGAAGCCTGTCAAAATGAATACTTTGCTAACCATAAAGATAGACCTGGACAGCGTAGATCGTATCAGGACAGAATCAGTCACATGGAAAAACGCTAATTCCATCTGAATGTTGATAGACACATATAGTAAAATTTAAGAATACCCGAACTTGAAAATGCTAAACATTCTACTATATAGCAATAACGATTTGTGTGACAAGGATATGATAGGTGAAATGCGTCCTGTTTATTAGTGCGGTGTAAAAAAAAAAAATGAAAGGAAATCCACAAGGATTTGCTGTAAAAATTGAAAGTTACACTACATTCATATTTATCCCTATTCAGGTGTTATGTGATCTATTTATCGCGTAAACTACATTCAGCGAAATCTTTCGTCAAATATTAGGGAGTATGACTCTTATTTTTTATAGCCAGTTTGGATCAGAAAGATGGATATGCCCATAATATATATATATATATATATATATATATATATATATATATATATATATATATATATATATATATATATATATATATATATATCAATATGTAAGGCTGCAAGGCAAAATCTATAATCATTGTCGATTGTTGCTGCCTCCTGATAATAAAAGAGCAATATATATATATATATATATATATATATATATATATATATATATATATATATATATATATATATATATAATTAGACTTCCTGAATAAACATCAACACGTGAATGTCAGGTTCTTAAATTAATTACAATTAGGTTAAATGAAAATAACCATTATATAATTATCTTTAAAGGCAGTATTAAAGTAGGTATGCAAGCATAAATGAAATGGAAAAGTGTACGCCTAGAACAAAAGTGACCCTTGTGAGAAGAGGGGCGATGTTTTTATTCGACAACCGTGCCGGAAGTTGCAATTTTAATGTTTAATAAATCTACGGAAAACAGAAATAAATTTACTTAGTTGAAAGAAGCTTGTCTTTATTTAGCGTTACATCGATCATAACTCTCATCCCCGAGTGGATTTCTGGCCTTGGTAATTGATAATCTACATGTAAAACAATCTGGTATACTTTGATCCATATTTTTCTATATAAATAGATGTATACTAAATATCTTTGCAATCGTTAATTGCGTGCACATTTACGCAACTCTGTATCAATTTTATGTGCAGACGAGAGAATCTTCTCTTTCTTGGAAGGCGACACTTCCCGCATTACTTGGTAGATGCATACTGCAAAATAGACACTGAAAACATACAGTGTTTTCGATGAGAACAGCAACAAAGAAACTATGAAGAAAACCAGTCATGTTTATATGATAGTTTACTTGCTGATGGAGATCAAGTTAGTTTAGAAAGTGTGCTTCCTGCAATATTAATTGACGGTCCTAGGTATCTTTATGAGAACAAGTTAAGACGCAATGTCATTTATGAGATATTATGGCATCACATCTTATTTATTAACTAAGTAATCAACCTTGATGACGAATACTTAAACATTTTGGTGATGGACAAGGAGTCTATGATTGACGAGATATTGTTGCAAAAGTTTGCAGATTAATAGTTATAAGATTTAGTAAAGTATGAGTTTAAGCATTCTGAAACCATGATTCAATACCATTGAGTACAAGCGAGAGGTTTGCCTCATGGAAGATTTCTGTTCTGGATAGTTCAGGAGACTTAACTGAGACCAGCATTATATGATTTAGGAATTTCTGCAGAAAACTATTCGTAAAGATTGTCATAAACAACACTGGGCTGCTCATAAAACACATTATCCATGGCCTTCATAAATAAACTCTCCCTGTGTGTGATGGAAAATAGTTCCAAACAACTTTTTAAATGTTTCTTATAAGCTACTTAAGCGGGGAACGATTCCTGATTTTTCTATCGTATCCTATCATAAACAAGAAGCTGGAAAATGCAGGTCAGATATGCATAATCGAAAATGACAAAATAATTGCCGACAAATTGAACAAGAAACACTAATAGGCATGAATTACAATCAATATATATATATTACGTCAATTTAACTGTTTATAAACGTTGAAATTTTGTCAATTATATAATACAATAAAGTATCTCATCAAAATTATATAGAAAAGGGGCTGATCAAACTGATTTAAAGAAATGCTGTACAAAAACTATAGGTGAGTGATTAAAGCAGCCAGTATAAAAATATGAGATATGCGCCATCATAAGAAGTAGTATATTTTAGACATCTTACATGTGAACATTTCCCATCAGTTGTTGGTCTGGAAGTTCACTTTAAGAATAAGCAAAGAGTATCCTTTAATAAGGACAATGCACCAGAGGTTGCTCTTTCTTTCCCCAAATTACAAATTTTACTTTTTTTCTGGTTCTGCAAAGATTATGACTTCACAGAGACATTGCAGCATGCTTAATGGGTACACTATTATATTTGCAATAAATGTTCAAAGAAATGGAAGTGTTGCAAAATAAATATTTGATGAGAGTTAAATACCGCAAACATTGGCAAGATTTACCCAATAGACCCACAAACAAGAGATAGTTATTTTTGCAACTTCTCCTGGGTAGAAAATTCGTGCCAAGATCTAAACGCCATTGATGCCAATATATGTATAGCATTCAAAGAAGCTTGCCCTGGCGTTTTCACATGTTTATAAGTTTCACGTTGTTCCATTATGGAAGGTGGTTGCTCTTCTTGACGCAAGTGTTTTCAGGTTGAACTGTACACGTATTACTGATTTTCAATGATCATCTATAATCATTTTAAATATGAAGCATGTCTCATCTTGTATATTTTTCTTTGCATTGAAATTCACGCAAAAATTTTGTGAATTATTATTGTTTGCACAATATAGTGCTGACGAATTTATTCACTATCATCCAGAGAGGGCAAATTCGGTTATCTATTAGTAAAATGTAGTAGTTTAGAAGAAAGGTCAGTGTGAATTTATGTTATTACGCAGGATCCTGCGTAAACCAAGTCTATATGTATTATGTTTGAGTGCTACCGTGTGCCAAATAGTCCTTGGCCATTTATAGTAAGAAAAGCTATAATTTATAGGGGGAATGCAGACACGGATATTAAGTGTCGAACTTGATTAAAAGTGCGAACAGTATTTCTACGAATTATTTGTGTCATTCTATCTAAAACGTCAAATCGAGGAATGTTATTCTTTATCCTTTTGGTTTAAAATAACTATGCCTCCCAAGGAGTCAATCTTTGTTGACCAACAGTAAACGATTTGCGCACTAGATATTTGACATGTTGTTTTAAATTGTAACTCGCTTGTCAGGACAATTAAACACACAGGTTCCATACCAGATGTATTGTCGAGCATCAAAGCTTCACCGGAACATCTGAGGGCTTAATTCAGAGGTGTCGCACGCTGAACTTCATCGCCAAAGGAACGCGTACGTGTTAAGCAGCTACATTTCTCTATGGGAAGTTTATTAATCAATGGGGAAAAATGAGCCGCATGATATACACACCAGGAGGATGAAATCGATGGCAGTTTATGGAATCATTCTCTGAATATGTGATAGTGATAGTGATAGGATAAATTAAAAGGAAATAGGGAATATGAGGACTAATAAATGTAGAACGATGTGTAAAAGAAGAATAGTCTGAGACTGTACAATACATCTCCCGCTGTAAGCAAACGTATAAATGATGTGGAAAAGTTGAAAACGAATTCCGAGTCAACGAACTTGAAAGAAACAAGGAATTTAGATATACTAATGAAGAAAAAGCGGAAACGAAGTTGATTGAAAAGAAAAGGCATAGACAATTGTGTACATGAGGCTGTAGACAAGAAAAAATCTGGCGACATTTCCTAAAATGTGACCAGAAATTTGGGATAAAGCACGAAGTCTATTTTGTACTCTGTCAAGGCAGGATAGGTGTTTTTAGCAGCTCCTGCCAGATGTGGCAGAAGTACTCCATCCTTGGAATACTTGGCTTTTATATAGATAGAGAATTGCATCATTAGTGAGATATCTTCTGGAGCGGTAGAACGATCCCGCCATTTTCCCAGCTTCCCTGGCAACAGATTTGATGTACGTGTTCCATTTTAGATCAGGAGTAAAGGTCAAACCCAGAAACTTCTTAAAACATGGAGCCTCTCCAAGACGAGAGCCATCCATTTCAATTGATGCCAGATGGGGATCAGAGCGTTGATGATGTAAAGATAGAAGCTTGGTTTCGGATGCATTAAAAGTGACCAGCCACCTCTTCCCCATTGTATCACGTGCTCAAGATCAGAGGAGAGATAAATAGAGAGAACTTTGTCATTTACGGCCTTTGATGTGTTGCCATAGATGGTCGTGTTATCAGCATAGATGTCAACGAATGATTTAAGTATGTGTTTTGGGAGATCCTTGATGTAGATCAGGAAGAGAGTTGGACCCAGGATGGACCCCTGAGGGACTCCAGCATTAATACTGTGGGACTTTCATTTCTCCGCATCAACCGCTACTCCTATTAACCTATCGGAGAGAAATGATTTAATGATTGAGAAAACATTTCCAGTAATACTGTAGCTGGAAATCTTGTGAAGTAGGCCCTTATGCCATACCTTATCGAATACCTTTGATATGTCACGAGCAATTGCCCTGGAAATCCTGTGTGTTATAACCGTTAGCACATCTGCGGTAAGTCTTGCAGAGCGGAACCATATTGCGTGTAACTAAGAAGGTTGTTTCTGTTAAGGTGGTTGACTACTTTATTTAATATGGATTCCAACAACTTACTCATGACACATAGGAGACTTATTGGTCTGTACTGAGAGGGAGATTACTTTTCACCTACATTCTTAAATACAGGGCATACTGATGAGGTTTTTCAGGGTGTTAGAAAGCACCACTCCTTAACGCTTAAACAGTTTTGTAAGTATGGGGGCAAGTTCTGGCTGGAGCTTTTTCAGCACTATAACTGGAATGCCATCAGAGCCAGTTGCTTTACTGGAACCAAGGTCCTTGATTAGCTTGGCGACCTCAAGCACAGATATTTGTATGTTGCATAGCGTGTTGTCTTTTATAGGACGAAATACAGGGAGTTGATGGTCAGTGTTGCATAGGATAGAATAAGATTCAAAGTTCTTGGTAAATAGTCTGGCCTTGTCTGATACTGACGAGATGACCTCAGGTCCGTTGGTGATAGTTGGGATAGAACGCACCCTTCTGTTAAAGATCCTGTTTGATATTTGCCAGAACTGATGGGAACGAAACCGCTACTCAGCTACTTTGGATTTAACGGACTGAGCATATAGCTCTCTTGTATGTTTTATTACTCTTTTACAGTGGTTGCTGGCAGTCCTGGAAGCAGATTTTGTCTCAGTACGTCTATTACGTTGGAAGCTATGGAAAAAGTGATTTCTGTGCGCGATGGCAGTAGCACATTCAGGGGAGAACCATGGCTGGCTGTTAGGTTGTTGTTAGAATTTTTTCGATGGTATGAATCGGGATATGCCTATAATTAACCATTCGGTAAGGTCTGATACTATAGAGGACACCTGGAGCAGGAGAGAGAGACGGAAAATAAGAGAGGAAAAGACATTTTTTTTGTGGCACATGTTAAGGTAAAGCCGTAACAATTACCCACTAGTATGACATCAAGAGGCTCTAACAGAAACTACCGTATGGTCCACAATCCATTAACCAAATAGCAATACAGCATCCCCGTTTTTTTTGCACATGCTGATAGGACAGCCTCCTTAGTTGTTAATCCAAGGTTCGGGTCCCTGACTATCAGGCAGATAACGTCAGCCCTGATGAAACGTTTACCTCCAACACCCTTACTAGTGACATGACCATAAGGATAGACATAGAAATAGAAATTTTCCGACATCTTAAGCTACTCTTTACAAAGTACTACCGACCTGGAAAACAGCTTTTTCTTCACCCTTTGTCAGAAATATAACTCATTGGAAATGAGGGCTGAACAACAAAAAAAGAGAAGCGAGTTACTGGCGCTGCCGATAACACATCCACATGCATTATCTACATTGAAAAAAAAAGACAAATAAAAAAAAATATATGAAATAAAATAAATAAATAAACTAAAATAAAAAATAAAATAATGGAAAACAAAGGTGAGAAGGATTTATTAATATCTACTTAGTATAAGTCCTTTACCCATTCCCGGCTTAGGATAGTACTTGAAGATAGTCTCCCCTCCATGTTAATGCATGGATACTTCGTCTTTATCAAGATCGAGCTGGGATGTTAAACCGTTCCAGCTCCACCCCATAATAAATATGCTAAAATTGAACTTTATCAAATTGAAAACGTCTGGTTATTTTTAACTCGTTTAAAACGCTCGTTAGGAAGTAATATCTTTAGTGTTTTGTATTAACTTTAGCTAGAAGTAATGCATACTTAAGAATGAATAAATAAATAAAAATACAAGAAAGCTCCAATAGGCTCCATTTGACACCTGACTAAGTTCCAATACCTGTAAAACAGAAACCATAATGAGTTCAGAGCTGTAATTTGCCACATAATCTGTAGATATATAAATTATTGTCCATGCAAAATTTCATCTAGATAAGAAAACTGAAAGTGGTTCAGGGGCATTACTTATTGCACACCCTCGTATGTACAACCTCTCGTCAGCTGATACTAAATGTTTGCTAAAAACGAGTACAGCGTGGCAATGTTGCAATAAGTGTCCATTGTAATACTTACAATAAGACAAGTCAGAATGCAGTGGGAAATAGCATGATCTTGCTTCAAAATAAGTGGTGTATAGTAATAATGTTAATTTATTGTAGGATATGGATATCTAATGCGATCATATATTGAAGAAAGGAGTCCAGATTTTGTTTTCTTAATAAGAACATAAGAAAATAATCTTCTTATGTAGCAGTGACTTTTTTGGAGAAAAAAGGAACAGAAGAGTTGAAAATGGAGATTAAAATATGGTAGAATTTTAGAAGGTAGAAGTCGTACCTATTCTGATTTGAACGGTGGGGAATGTGATATAAGTGTTTATACAGTGGGTAGAGAAATCTATGATCTATTGCAATATTAGAGTACATCAGACAACAGACTTGTATGGGACACTTACAACCTTACAGAAAGTGCATGAATCATGAGGAAAAAGATACTAATGTTGTGTGATCTTTTGTCATAATTCACAAGTCAGTATAACATCGGCAATAAAACAACCAGACACAAAATGTACATAATAATACTACTACTACTACTACTACTACTATTACTACTACTACTACTACTACTACTACTACTACCAATAATAATAATAATAATAATAATAATAATAATAATAATAATAATAACTAGCTGGTCCTGTGGAAATTCCACAGTGGATTCTTTCATATGTAATATATTGATGTTGGCATTTTTGTGGAATTTCAGCGTAAATGGAGACACCATGAAACAGTATGCACCTGTTTTTTTTTAAAATAAATTATGAGGCGGAAGCACATAATTGTTACAAAACACGCTCATATTCCCATATTAAGAATGACTTTCAAAATAATATAATTTCAGCACAGTAACAAAAATACATAATTACCGAACGTTTTATAAGTTTAAATGATAATTTGATAATGAGCATTTTTACTTGGTTTCCACCCGAATAGTTTCCTTTGAAATGTCGACTTCTATGGGTGTTGACTATGTTGTAAACGAATATCGTATTTAAATTTTCCGCAAATACGTAGTTTTTCCAATATTAATCAATATATTTTCTTGTTAAGAATTGTGGATATAGTTTTGCGCTAAACATATGTGTGCACTTAAACAGAACATTTTATTTAAATAATAAACAATTATTTATTTTAAACAATATATACAAAATATTATTATATTATAAACAATACAAATAGAACAGTTTAATTTTAGAAAACAGAACGAGATTTTTTTTTATAATTTTAAAAGAAATATTGGTCACAACCTTTTTTTAATTTCAAACAATGTAAATAGAACTTTATAATTTTGAACGCTTTAATGTTTTATTGTAAAATAAATATTGTTATCGAACGCATTGTATTCTACGTTTCAGTGCACGCATATTTTTGGCGCACATCTATGACCACCATTTTTACATAAAAAATTATATTGCTTGATATTCGAAAAACTACGTATTTGCGGAAAATTTAAATTAAAGCATAAAATACTAATAAAATCAGGGACAACATCTTTAGGAAAGACTGTTCTGATAATGCAGATTGCGTGATTTAAGTTTGAAACAGTATCACTCAATGTTAATGTGTGCTTTACAACAAAAGTGTATGTGGTAAAGTATGTGCTACTTTCGAAGTTGTGAAAACTATAAATCATTTAATACGCATCTTAATTTCAAAATTGTACCGTAATGATATATAAACATGCAAAATACATTTAATTTGCTTTAAAATTACACACACACATATATATATATATATATATATATATATATATATATATATATATATATATATATATATATATATATATATATATACCCACACATAAACAGTTACAATAATGATTGAATTTGATATTAACACACATTTTAAGAAGTTAATAATTTGATGACTCGCTATGATTTTAGAAAATACCGTTTATTTTTCAATTATCGAACGTATTTTTAAACTAAAGGTTTCTCATCTAAAGGAACTTTTAATTGCTTATTGTGTTTGTTTAACCAATTAAATGTACTGTTGTTTATTTTAAAAAAAAGTACGTAGAATGTCAGAGGTCACTGGTAAGAACATATTTTGATTATTTACAATATGTATTATATGGTGGACATAAAGTATTCTATTTTAAAGAATCTCTAGCTTTAGATGTTAATATTCAAGAATCGGAAACTAAGACATACGTTTAAACCATTTAAAAAACTGCGTAACCTTAACATTAAAATACATATAAGTGCATTTACAAACGTGTTTTGCATTGTTAATCTATCTATATATCAATAAATGTCAACGTATCTGAGCGTATGTGTGTCTGTCTGTGTATGTGTGCCTGTGTATCTATCTGTCTGTGTACATTTCCCTACGCAATAAATCTGTAAATTATAAGTCTACAGAGTCGAAATTTGATATACAGGGTACTGAGAATGAGAAAAATCGATGTGATCAGAAATTTCGCCGTTAAGGGGTCAAGGTTAAACGATGTAACATTTGAGAATTCTACCAAATTCACCTCAAATATTCAGCGTCCAAGAAATATAGGCCACTGGCAAACTGGAACGTCTGTGAGCATCCGGTGTATTATTTGGAGCTGTCCCTTTTGAGAGAAGTTCCGTGTTCGAAGTGGTCTGTCTACATTGGGTATATTGTGTTTAAAACTTTTTATTACACGTAATCTTATTTAAGTATGAAGTTAGCTAAAACGCGATGGGTCACTGCACTTCTCCGTGTAAAGAGCAGTCGATTGATGCTTGAACTGTTGTCAGAGACCGTTCGTACACCGAGATATTTAGTCTCAAAAGAAACAAGAAAGAAGAAGAAAGAAGAAAGAAAAAAGAACAATTGGCCATTTTGTACCTTTTTCTTTTTGCTCTCTTTTGACATTTTAACCGAATTTCTGACACTCGCTGAATTCGTAAGACGCTTCTCTGTAAGAATATGTGCTTTTTGAAACTTATAAGTTGATTTTAGTTGAGATTTGGGTAGTTTTGTTTTGTAGGCGTATATAGGCGTTTTCGGGGCCATCCCTATATAGAAAGTGCTACCGCCTCTCTGATATATATATATATATATATATATATATATATATATATATATATATATATATATATATATATATATATATACATATATATATATATATATATACACATATATATACACACATATATACCCACACATATATACACACACATATATATATACACACACACACACATATATATATATATACATATAAATTTACCACTAACGACAAAATAATCCAACATGCAATTTTCTATGATTATACCAAGCTGTCTGAAGGTTACTTGAATACGGTCAATAAAATTAACACTCAAACTCTGATCGTTATCTCTCTAAGTTACTTACTTTACTAAATTCGTACCTAGTATATCGATTTAAATATGTTCACTATACCTATTCCCTAAAAATATTTTAAAATATCCCACTAAAGTGTCTCAAATATATTATTTAAATTACACACTTTCTAAGATATATAAAATACAAATGAGAGAGGACGTTTTTATAAGGATAAATGAGGTTGTTAAAAATACACCACATAATTTTGAAAAGACTATCAAACAGTAGAATTTAAATGTGACCGTTGCTTAATTTTGAAATACTTTGAAAAAAACTTTCGAAAATTGATTAGATATAAATACACCCTTTGTATAGCAAACTTAATTAATAAGTGTTAATAAAAGATAATGCATAGAAAAAATGAAAAATAAATAATAATAATAATGATTAATCACAATAAAAATACATTACTACGTATATTAATTAATACAAATTTAAAACATAATCTATGCATGTATATTTGATTATGTGGTCGTATCTCTGCGGGTATATTTATATGCATGTGTATATATGTGTGTGTGTCTATAGTGTATGTATGTAAATATGTAGGTATGTATGCATGTATGCATGTATGTATGTATGCATATGTACATGAGGAAAAAAAAACTAAAACAACTACCATTTTCTTAGCTTAATAATTAGAACTTATTAATGCATTAATTAAGTAAGACATATCTCATCCAAAACTACTGGCAAAAAGTCAACATTAATTTCAAAACTAAAGATATAAATAAAAATAAAAATAAGAAACATAAATAATTTAACGACAGATGTCGTATTTTATTGATAGACAAAATGACCAACTTTAGTTAGTTCTTTTTTTTTCTTTTATAGTTTAAACAATTTTAAACGGCTTGAATTGTAATATGATTAATATTGTCGTCCGACACCATGCCAACTGTTTTAACGCCCCCTTCTCCTTTTCTTCCTGTAGTGTATTCATACCCCATAAGATTTTTAAAGTGTGGAACGTTTTACTATTTTTTTGAAGATTTTTATTTTAATTTTTCTTCTTGAGGAAATCAAATATGATTACAACTGTTTGCATTTTCTAGCAAAATATTGTTGCATTTACATAAAGAATAATATTATATATATATATACATATATACATATATATATATATATATATATATATATATATATATATTATTTAGGCATGAAAGGCTATATTATACAGACCGTTACCAACCAACGTAACTGCTATAGAATATTTAATCTGAGACACCTAATGAAATGCTATTTAAGTATATTGATTTTTTTTTATTTTCTATTGCACACCGTTGTTTCCATTCGTGTTCAATGTAATTTATTTTGTATTTTTTCATGCCTATCACGCTCCATTTATCCTCTCATCGCTTAAATAATATGTTTTTATTTATCTGCTAATTTTTGTACGATTTGCCTCAAGCATTTGATTTAGACTCTTTTTATTTTTATTTTCGCCATTAT